>NW_013952475.1:144939-151142 GCF_001266775.1 Austrofundulus limnaeus
GGTGTGTGTGTGTGTGTGTGTGTGTGTGTGTGTGTGTGTGTGACTGAGTGTATGTTGACTCCTTCTGTCTCCTCACAGCTGGAATGGCGTCTCCTTCTTTATCTGCTGCACTGCAATTACAGACACATGCACAGGGAGAATGACAAATAGAGTCTTCAAACATTAAATCTAAAAAAACGATTCAAATGTAAATATAAATATAATTCTAACATCTCAATAAAAAAGATTTAAGAAATAAGAAACAATGCGTTTAGCTGATTTTTAAGCTTGAAGGGTTCGCTTTGCGTGACTTCCACCCACAAACAGTGTGTGTCACTTCMTTTTGAGGTTGTCACCGCACTGACAGATACAAACTGACTTGGACAGCCACGCTCACAAAACACACACCGAGACACTTGAGTCGGGGTCTGAGTCCAGCTGGAGGTGGTCTTCTGCCAAACCTGCAGGGAGGCTGACTATTCATATTCATCACACACACACCCTGATTGGAACTGACAGGACACGCACACACATACACATATGAAGTCAAGGAGAGAAAAAATAAAAAAAAATGGTGAAAACATTTTCCTAAAGATTTCATAAACCGTTTTGTTGCTTTTGATGCATTTTTTAAATTTCTAAATACCTGCATTTATAATTAACGAAGACTGTTTAAGGGAGAAAAATGAGGTGTTTATGGGAAAGCAGCAGCCCTCACTGAAGACCAGTAACAGTAAGTAATGTCATGAGGTGTGGACTAGGAGAGGAGGAGGGAAAAAAAGAAGTTAATAGCAGCCAACAGGCTGGGAAGGCAAGAGGATGGAGAGACACAGAACAAGAGTGCTGCTCTCGACTCTTTCTTTGTCTCACACAAACACACACACTTACACAAGCGGAAAGAGACTCTATGGGGCGCCAAATAATAACGTTCCTTGTCATTATCATCACCCAGCCAAACTGCTCTCTCCTCCCTACTCCAGCACCACCTTCCATCTTCAACACAATCATTGTCCTATCGTTTACAGTCTGCCGTTAACAGGGAACATCAATACACACAACCATTAGCAGCGTGAGCTCCTTCCTCTCGAATTCTCAAGTGCTTTAATAGTCGGCGCACACACACACACACACACACACACATACAGTCGGCTGTTCACCAAGCTAGCTCCGCGCAGTCAAATCTGAACTGATGGAGTGTATCATTAAACTGGACAGTGACACGGTTGCTGTGACAGTGGTGTCGTTAGTTAACCCAAATCTAAAAACGAACTGTGCCACTTTTAAAATCTGCAGTAACATCCGACACAAGATTGTTTTAGTTAAACTTGAGTTTGAGTTTTTGTAGCTAGCCTTCGTTTTGGGCTTTTCTGGCCATCTTGACATATGAATCCAACTAAGAAGTAGACCCAGTTTGTTGTTGCAAATAGAATTCTACAAACCAACCCTGACAGATTTAAAGTCGTTTTGAGTGGCTCGGTGTGATAACAAGGAGCCGTAACAAACTGAATATCAAGGCAAATTAATTAGTTTGCATACTAATTGGTTGTACTCATAAGAAATGATGAAACACACTTTTTTCCTTTAGTAATAAAAACAAAATCAGGAGTACTGAATACTTCCCCTCACTCACAAAAAAGTCACTTTTATTTGATTCGTGATATCTTCACTCTAAATCCAATTCTCTTTAATTGTAGATGCAAATTAGTGTGGGCAGCTGTCTGACAGGATAATTAACAATAAAATAAACCTTTGCTCAAACTCATATGAGCCAGAAGCACAATGAGAGGCAGATAAGGAGGGCAAATGTAGCGATATAAAGGGAGGGAGGGGTTTCCCACAAATCTGCACTGTAATTTTGGAATGAAGGGTTTTTTTTGGGGTTTTTTTTTTTAGTGGAGGGTGTGCTGGGCAGGATGCTGGGAAGCCTGGGAGGAGCACAGGGTGGGTTATATGGGTTGGTTACGGATGGGGGCTGTGGGACGTGTGGTACGGCTGTTAAACTCGTGCAAATTGGTTTTGACAGACTGAAATAGAAAAAAGCAGAAATAAAGATGACAGCTTTAATAACGCATGCACACATGGACACATTAAAAATGGCATTTGTGACATATTTGTTCTGATTAAATAGAAAATATTTAGCAAAAAACACAGAAACTTAGGCTAATGATAGATATTTTTAAAATGTCTTTAAGGTCCAAGAATAGATAATGAGTTTGTTTTCTTAAATTCCCACCATTATAATCTTCCTGACTCGGTGGTCTCATGATTTTTACTTTAACCAGCAATATGTGTGTGTGTGTGTGTGTGTGTGTGTGTGTGTGTGTGTGTGTGTGTGTGTGTGTGTGTGTGTGTGTGTGGCAGGGTGGTGGTAAACCGCAGACAACCTCTAGGTGCCACTGCGCTGAGAGTGTGTGTACGCTTGCGTGCCTCCTCCATGTCTGGACCTGGACAGAAAACAAACAGGAAAGAGGGAGGGGGTGTGGGGGGGGAGATATTAAGATATTATACACATTTGCATGAAGCTACACACAGTGGAATGAAGCACAAAAACACACAAAAAATATAGAAACACACATCCAGTTCTAACAACGATAAAGTTAATGTGTGTTTTACAAATAATCGTTCTTGGGGTTTATATTTGAAGCATGTTCTAAAAATACTCAAAAGAAATGAATGGCGTGAAGTTTGTTTACTTTAATAAGTCACCAATTCATCCCCTTCAAAGAACCGATTGAAATTTTGCATTGAGCTCACTTGCAAGCCAGTTCTTATCAACCGCTTGGGTGGTCCTGAAAAAACAAAAAAACACCAGCAAAGAGTCACCGTGTGTAGATTTACTAACTAAAAAAAATATCAATGCTCAGGCATCCTAGCTTTAACTGATGTAAAAAAAAATCAGAATATAGAATCATTTTGCAGTCTGTAAAATCTTGATAAAACATACTAGAAATTGAGTAATGTAGTATATATAAAAAAAGACACAAACAATAATGTGTCGTATGAAATTTGCTTTACAGACAGGCTGAAAGAGAATGTCAGAGACAGATTTTATCAAAAAGAATTTGAGTGAAAAAAAAAAGAAAAAAGGTTGACCAGATGGAGAAGAAGAATCACATTAAAGTAACAGAAGGGGGCTGATGTTGCTTATTTATATCAAACTAAAACTATTAATAAAGTAAAAAAAAACTAAGTATATTTTTCAAATAATTGATCCATTTCTCATTGAAATTCTTGTTTTGCATTTTTTTCTTCATAAATCACCCCATCACCTGTGTGAAAAAAGACACTCCCCCATATCATCATGATTACTGATTATTTGTTGTTTCCTTCTGTCTTCTGATGTTTTCTTTGATTCGAGCGCCGTTTGGGCTTCCATTGTGACAGATAATGAGTCATACTGAGCACTCTGAGAGCTGCTGCTTCGTTTTCAGTCAATAAGCACATCAAAGTTCCTGTAAAAGTTACACTCATTAACGTTTTTTTTTAACCCACTTTAGCCGCATTAAGGATTTCTGTAAGAACCATACAGATCACAGTTTTAAGTAGTCCCTCTGAGTCTTTTTTTTTCCACTCCAATCTCCTTTGGTTTAACTCCTTTTTGCCCTCTGGCAGAAAMTAGACCAAGTTGCCATAATTAGATGTGGGAAGTACAAGGGTTTGTTCTTAAAAGATATCAAAGGGTCTAACTGTGTTGTGTTAAAGTATACTATGTGCACATTTTAACCAGTTCTGTTCTTGCTTAGTGTGACCATGAGGTTGCATTATATTTGCAAAATTAATCTTCASTTTTAACATTTTAACCTCCACTGTGAGAAAGTTTTACTTGCATATCCATATTATTTTTAATCACTTTTTTGCTGAGTTGTATACAATATTTAAAGTGTTGCAACTCTAATAAAGCCATACTAAAGCATACCACAGCAGCTATAACAACCTTTAGTAATTAAACGTGCAATACAAAAACTTGCAAAAAAAGGACAATCTGTCCAAAAAGGTTTTTAAAAAATGGCTTGCTAAAATAGACGTGCAAGCGAAATGTAGTTCCTCTGAACTCCTCTCAGCCGGATCTACACTCTCAGAGAAAGAACAATGATTAACCTTGACCGTAAGAAAAATTGCTTCAATTGTTCATACTTCACTTTGATGTTAAATAAGAGAAAGCCCAGGAAAGCGGCTCGCTACAGTCAAGGGACAAATTAAAGCCTTTATGCCGACTAAGAACTTGCTGCCTCGTTTCTTTTTGTAGAAGTTTACCGGCTGTAATGCTTCATTGTTGGCATCTGCCAATGCTCAAATATTGGTGCACTTATTATTATTTTTTTCTGATGTATTTTCTGTATTTTTGTTGAAGGAGCTAAAGTACTCTTTGGCTACGTTTTAATGTTGCCATTTTCCTAACATCTTTCTGCACCATTTCTTTCCAATTTCTTTTACAGTTTTTTCTTCCCCCACTACCTTTCCCCAACTGCACTGTGCTTCTCTCTACACACTTCAATAGGCAGACTTGCTGAAACCGGGGAGGGTACCTCCATCATTAAAACTCCAGTATCTGCACCAAGGTATATCCTTAGGTACATTTAAATGGGGGGGGGGGGGGGGGGGGGGGATACCACCCAAGGCTTTAACAGTGAAGTTTCATGTACTCCCTGCTAAGCTAACTGACACAAAAGGAAAAGTTGCAAACGAAGAGCTATTTCAGGAACTTTTAGAACACAGAAAGCGTTTGTTAATGACTGAATTGTGCAGCTGTTCTTTCTCAGAAAAGAACATTTAGTGGTTAAAATCAGACAAGTATCGTTGAAGGTATACAAAGCTAACCTTCTGCTGATCCCGGCAGTATTTTTATGCCTTTCAGTTTCAGCTAAATGCTGCTCTTGTGGTCCTGCATGGTTAGACGAGTTGAGAACAACACAGAGATTTAGAGTTCTGCTTCCACTGGGCCACCCAGGGCTGACATGTACGATACGCGAGAGTGAAAGATGCTGACGTAAGAAAAAAATACAAAAATCCTGCCGTTCTGACCTGGGCTTTTTGCGCTACATGCGAGCCCTTTCAGGGCATAAATATWTTTCAAAGACTTAGAGAAGCATTTATGGTTTTTATGGTAACCTTACGTGCATGAATGTAACCCCCGTTCGTGTCATCTGGCTTCAGCTGAATGCCTAAATACAGGCTTGGATGAAAGCTAAAGTTAGTTTCATGATGAAATGCAGCAGGCATACAGATTTAGTTGTTTCTAGTAAAGCAAAGCAGTCGTGATTTAAGTGCASGTCTGAATGTCTTGTATGTCAGCCAGCTGCTTTGTTCGCCTGTGCCACGGTCCAAACAACCAACACAGGTACCAGAGCAGGAAACGAGTGGCACGACTCTTTTTACCTCTATATTTACGCTCCGCTATATATGTTAATCTTTGTCCTTTGTTGATGTGTTCCCTCCATATTGTGTCTGTTTATAATAAAACTAGCAGAGACATGTAGAGCTAGACCACCCAGAGAAGCTACCCAAACACCCTCCTCAAAGAAATGCACTAGTTTTAATTATATCCATCCACTGGGCGTGACTTTCTGCTTAAAACAGAAATCTGAGCCAATCCCGCCAACCAATAAGCCACAAACCTCCTGAAACAACCATATGGGAAAAAAAATAAAATAAAATACTTTTGTGTCAATGTTCTGACCCTAAATGAAAGTAAACATGATAAGTGCTGCAGGGAGTTATTTTTTATTTTTACTAAGAAAGAATCTGGTTTTATATTAGTATTTCTTTTTGGTTAAACAAAAAATCTGTAGTCTTGCATTTTGTTTTTTCTGTTTTTTTTTTAATGGTGAGAACCTGATTGAAAGAAACACCTGTGCAATGCTTAGGCCTTCACAAACAGGAGGAAAGACGTGACAGCTTGTACACGAGGACCCACACATGAGCCGTATTATCATCTGGTCTGAGGAGGAGGTTGTTGTGACTGCCTCGTTCTCTTTCATGATCTCTAATTTTCAAGCTGGGAATGTGTRCGTGTGTGTGTGCGTGGGGAGGTAAATCGGTCGGCGTGCATGTAGAGGCATAAAGGCTTATGAAGACAGAAATGAGAGATAGAGTCTTAGCAGCAACTATCTGCCAGACAAATCCTCYGTGTGCTTTGATCTGCTGCCCACTTCTCCCTCTGTTTTTTTCCAAGCAAACAGCTGTGAGGTTTCGCTGAGGTGTAATGAGATTCCAAGACCCCCCCC
>NW_013952475.1:151206-168093 GCF_001266775.1 Austrofundulus limnaeus
TGGTTACACATAAAACAAGGCTAAAAAAAGGGAACGTGTTCTAGTGTGCCCCTTGTAACATTTTCATATCCTACAAAGATCAAGGGGTTAATCTGCTCTTGTTGTAGTGCAGCTAAGATGCTATCTGAAGTCATTTGTTCCAAGTACTGAGGCTAATGACCCTGATCCGATGCTTGGTGTTAGGCAGGGAGCAAAGGAAGGTAAGTAACCTCGTATATTCTCAGGGGGGCAAGATAATGAGAGAGAATGGGAATACGAGCTACAGTCCATCATCTACTTAGACTCTAGACAGCGATGCTGTCTCCCCCTCCCAGCTCCACTCGACACACACACAAATACACACTAACAAAAAGAATGCAAACAGAAAAGCCAACTCCTCTTCTGCACCTAATTTTGCTCCTGTCTTGTTAAGTAAATGTAATAGGTGTTGCATTTTATCATCAATAAGTCAATAGCCCATTAATTCTGGGATGGCGGCATTATTACTGTAAACCAGGAGTTCCATCATTGAGACAGCAGCCTGTTTCCATTTGCCTTCTCTCTAGTTTTAACCACTTGGTTAGAATTAATCAGTCTACTCGAGTGCTTTCCACTGAAAAACATGACAAATGGACTGCTGGTCCTGAAGAAACAATTATAATATATGGTAGACTCCCTGGATGAAAAGATTTGCAAAAAAACGGGACAAACTTTGATCCATATTTTATTTGAATAGTTTTATTTCCCCCTCATTTAATGGTATGTATGTCCTTTAACTTCAACTGATTTAAATATATTGCAATTGTTAATAACAAGCCAGACAAATAGCACCAATAAACAAAGTGAAACTGTGGTTTTTAGTTGGATCAGGTAGTTTCTGTTCGTAATACCTCATAAATAAACGATAACATACACTCGCACWCAATATTTTTGGTACTTTGCATTCTTTCCCCAAGTGCTGCTTAAAGCTGTTCAATGGTGGCTCTATACACGAAGGAGCACAAGTGCATGCGGAGACAATGTATGGCAGGGCATGGATGTCCCTGCTTCGCAAAGGCTGAGTGAATTCTGCTGTGATGGGAAAGCAGCAGGGGGTCCACTCCTCAGCTTTTATTCGATTCGAGTCAAGCCTGGCCGCCTCTTTCACTTCTGGCATGCGTTTGGGATATTTATGTGGCGCAAAAAGAGAATGGTTTCAGGAATAAGTACCTACTCCACACAGAGTGTACGTGCAGGAGTGTGCGTGTGTGTGTGTGTGTGTGTGTGTGTGTGTGTGTATGAGAGAGAGAGAGTAATACCTCCTATGGCAGACTAATGATAGGTCTTATCGACACCCAGCAGTGAATGCAGGCCTTTGTCTCCTCTCGGGACGCATTATGGAAAGCTTATGGGGCTGCCTTTGACTCGTCTTTCATTCATTGATAACCCCCCCCCCACACACACACACACACACACACACACACAAGCAGTTGTCATATGGCTCCTGTAGTGTAGTTTGGTTGGGCACAATAAAAATAATATTAAAAAAAAACACCCCTGACTTATACTCAAAAGATAAATAAGTCACAGTTAGACCCACAGCTCAAAAACTCATAAGTCCCAAACAAAAGATGGGGATCAGGGTGAAAATTTACATTTTGCAAAACAAAATTACAATGTTCCAAACTGCCGCTCATAATTAACATACACACAGAACGTAGGGAAAACTCCAACATGCATGAGCTTGAGGCAAAGATTTGAATTCTTTTTCAGTAACACTTGTACAGTTCCACAAAGGGAAGATAAAAGACGCAAAAGTTGYTCCGCTTTTTGTGATTTTACATCTATTCTGTGCAGCAGCACACACGGTTTGCATTGAACTGTCTTTAAATTGTCCTCCTGGTATTTACTATCATATCTGAGAACATGCGGTTAGCCTCAATGAAAAATAGCTTGTAGTTTTACTTTTTTTTAAATATGCCAACAACGATTTATGCTTCATCAAAACYTGAGGACTTTCAAATTGAGCTTTTCTTTCATCAAAACAAGTACTGATAATAAAGCCTTCCTCTAAACACATCAAAACTTACTGAGGGGCAGAGTTTAGACTGCATGCCACCCATCTCCAGACCGAAAAGAAAAACTAAATCGTTTTGTTTGAAGGCTCTGTTCATCATTGTATTTGCTGGGTTCCAGGCTGAGGCTTAGACAAGCAACTTATAAAATAAAATGTTTTCCTGTCCATTGATGTCAAATGTTACTTTTCACATTTTGAAAGCGTTCAGCACCTTTGGGAAGCCATTCATTACAGCTTTTCCTGCAGACTCAACAAAATTCTCTCTCCATCTATATTTCGTCGCACGTCCTCATTTTAAATTCACTTTTCTGAAAAGCATACACCGTGTTTGAGTTGTGCCTCTTACGCCACTTTCTGTCACTCTATATTAAGCTTTTTTTTGTAGCGTGGCAACTGAAAAATGCTGAAATATTTTATTTATTTCTTATTTTTAGTTCTGTTTATAATGTTTTTTTTAAATCTGAAAAATTAGATGTACACCATTTTAAATTGCTCCCCTTTTATGTCCATTTTACTGACATTGTAAAAAAAAAACCCTTAAGGAATAAAAGGCTTCATTTAGTAAACAGGTAGAGTGGAAACTCCCACATCCCATCCCTCAAAGCAATTAGAGAGAGGCCAGGAAGCACTTTATTTTATGATCTTATTAAGACATTAGAGACACCACTGYGCCGACCCTCATCACTGCTTAATTTACCAATACCCTTCTTGTTTTTAGCTCTCACTCAGATATTTCCCTAAAGCTACATATGAACATTTTTGAAKAATGTATTTTGGCTTTCTTGTGGAGTCCTACCCTGTACTTGTCGTTTTTTTAGTCTATTTATCTTGTCAGTCATCCACGTCAACTTTCAAACTGCTTTCCCTTCAGACCCAATGAAAAACTTGTTGTTCTTTGTGCAAACACAAAGGTTACCATTTCACCACTTGTCCTTTATGTTTTCGTGGCTGTTCTCCTTTCTGAGCACGTTTTGGCCCTAACAACTATTGTGCATCATTCTCTGGTTATTTTGCGTGAGCATGAAACTGTCCATTACTCGGTCTGTCTCCACGTCCGGCAGAGAATCGGTAAGACAAGATGAAGTGACTCACCTGCCTGATATTTTCTTCTACGTTAGAAAAATGAAGCTTTGTGGGAAAACWCTGGCCTGTGCCCTACCTTCCCTGTATCTGTGCAAACACGCACTGAAAGAGTTCCAGGCTGCAGTTTTGAGACCTGTGGCTTTAAAATCCAGCTTAGGCAGACTCAGCTGCTCTTCAATGACCTCTTTCCATGGGAAGACACACTTGAGAGGAGAAAAGCAGAAGAGGAAAGAGCCGTAGCATGTCTGGATATTTTCCAACATCCTCTACCTTTATCCTTTTCATGCCACCCCATCCTCCAGACAACTCCTGCATCCTTTGTAGAGTCCTTAAAACAATAGAGGTGCTTATAATCCAGTTTTATGTCTACATCAATCTCAGATGGTTGACATTGAGTACATTTATCAAACTGAGTGCTTAAAAATCGATTTCTTCCTCTAAACCACTTTTTTTGTTCAGTTGGTAAAGTTTGGATTCACAGCTCAGTGATTAAAATTTCATTTACTTAACCCGTCACCCTACAGAACGGCAACCCCGCTAACCCTTTCATCACGCTTTTTAATGCCATGAATTGACAATGACAGAGAACATAATATAAATAAAAAATATATAAACTAGCTGCATGCGCATGAAGAGAGAGAGAAAGAAAAAGAAGAAAAAAATTAACAGAAAGTGAGCACAAGAACTGAAAATCTGCTCAGGCGCACAGAGAACAGTGTGTAATACACGAAGAGCCTGAAGAGAGAACTGAGTGCAGCTGTACTGGGTTCATTTGAAACGAGTTAACCTGAAATGAAATGAACCGAAATTTGCTGAATTGAATTTGCTCTGTCTTCTGCAGAACGTGCGGTTCAAGTCATATTGAAAGTTCTGTACATAGAGTTGGATGATGCAACACGGAGAACAAAAAAAATAGTAGACATTTTTGGTGAATGGATGTATCAGAAACAGAATACAAGGGAATTGAGAATATGCACAACACATTTGTTAATAATGTATTAATGTATAAATAGTTAATGGACTGTACTCATATAGCATCTTCCTATCCAATCAGGATCCTCAAAGCTCTTTATACTACARTCTGTGCCCTCATTTACCCATCCACAAAGCTAATCTGAATAAATCATTCTATGGAGACTAATCAGTGCTTCAATCACATTCATACACTGATGGGACACACATCAGTAGGGGTTCAGTGTCTTGCCCAGGGACACTTTGACATGTGACTGAATAGCGGGGGAATTGAACCACCAACTCTCACAGTTTTAGCCGTGTTTCCATCAGGGTTTTTTAATGCGTATTTTGAAGTATTGCATCAGAAAAGTTGAATGGAAACGGCTTGATTAGAAAAAAACTTCCTCTAAAGTTGATACGCTCGTTTAAGGTGTTTTTTGGGTTTTTCGAAAAAGAGTTGATGCGCAAAAAGAGAGATGGAAACACATTTGTCGAATCAGTTCTGACGTAGCGAACATTTACCTCACACGTCGATCAGCTGTTCCCGCTGTCTGTCCGAAACCGGTCCTGGTACCAGAGCGACTGCAGCTGGACCCTCCTCCCGCTGTCGGCGTATTTGCAGTGAATCCCGTAACGTGAAAAGAATCGCATTTCTTTCTCTACGTCTCCCGACCGCATGTAAAATCTCCAAAACTAGTTGGTGACAGAATGTACAACTTTCCCGACAGTAGCAACACGTTCCTGATAACTTCTCTCCATTTTCCTGAGATGCGACTTTTACTTCCTTTTTACTACACACATGCGTCTGACATAACTGATTCGGTTCAAGCCAGTTGATGGAAACACGTCTGATTCGCTTTACTTCGTTTTTTTCCCCTTTTAGCGAAATTTTAAAAATTTGCTCAAAATTCGAATTAAAATTGGATGGAAACACGGCGGAGGATGACACCCCCCCCAACAAACACTCAGCCAAAGCCACCGGAATGTATGATGTGCTACTATTTATAGGAAAATGAAAGAAACATAAAATAATTAATGTATCTTATTGGTTTAAAACCCCAAAAAGTCTAAAATGTAACCAATAAAATGTCTGAAAAAAAATCACATCGTTGCTATTCTAACCTCTGGGTGGAAGGTTGAAGTGAAGGAGTGTTTCATCAGAAGGGAGGATGACAAGTACCGAGAGCAACAACATTTTCTTTCCCCTCTTGCTGCATCTCTTTTCAACCMTCCCCCCTGTCTGTGCATGTTGGTGGCCATTCTGTCCATGCCTGCATGGAAGGAAATGATTTACCGCTGCTTTCAGCGTCACGCAGAGAGTGAGAAGATTACTCACCGAGAGGCTGCTCACACTGGGAACCGCTGAAACACAGTTAAGACAATGAGGTGGCTCCTCAGCCAGTTTTCATTCCTGTGTTTTTGCCTCGTGGGTAAGCTGTTTTCCCAGGTAATGATTTATTTTTGTTTTCTTCTCCACAACATCCCTAAAGTGTTGGACTTTTCTCATTCTAATGGATGCTGAAGGCGAACAATAACGTTTCCACAACATAAAACGCATTCTTTGTAATCACACAGGCTGGATTTGTATGCAGCGGGTTGCAGCAATAACATTAAGGCTGATTAGGAAATTTTGATGCTGTAAAAAAAATTTTTGCTTACTTTCTAAATTAAGTACCTACGACTGAAACCTACTCGGATTGGAAGTTTTTTTTATTTTATTTTTTTGTAATTTCCGAAGAATTTCTGTCAGTGTGGATTTAAAGTTCATCCCCTGGCATTGATTAAACCCCTAAAACCTCATTTCTGCCCTTCAAAAAAAATTTTTATCTGTAGTTTTCCTCCCTGAAAATAATCCCCCTCGTGACTTAAAACAGCTTAGATGTACTTCAACACCTTTGCCTCATTTAGAATGCGTGGATCTATGAATATGCAAAGCAGTCCCCGCCTCCATCTTCACTGTCTGCCTGAAGCTTTACCTCAGCTCAGAAACTGAATGAGAAGTGGTTCGACTGGATTAGGAGGGAGCACTGTTCACCTTCAAGTTGCTTTATCTGAATAGTTGCTTTTTTGTGTGCGTCACACTTTATAGTGTAAGAACTGACACTTCCCAGCGGCTAAACAATGTAAGAAAATGATGGATAATGTATTCAGTCATTGTTACATACTCTAATTCTCCCAGGATGTTCATTCTTCATCCACCAAACTGCTTTCCATTAATAAAAAATGATTAATTAATCTATAAGAAGTGAAACGTATTCTCTTAATTTCCTCACAATCAGTTAGATTTTTTTTATTATGCAGCCTAGTAAAAACAGTAAACATTATCTTTTTTATAATTATTTTATTAGTTATGCGAGGAATTTAAGTCAAACCAATGTAAGGTAATACTGAAATAAAGCAGTAACAATGTGGTATGAGCTTCTTTGGTTGCACTTTTAAAGCCTCATTTTGTGTTTTAAACAAAAACCACTTGTAAGAGCACAATAAAATTGTTTGCCTGCATTAAAATCTCTCCACCAATTTTTTTTGATTATTTTCTGAAATCCCACCAGGTAGTTTTGTGCGGCACAAACAGAAAGATTAGACTAAAAATATCCGTTTGAGAATTGCTGCTCGACAGAAACGAGAAACGAGGGGGAGAGAAGAACAAAGGGTAACACTCGACAGAGAAAGGTGGACGGAGACGCTGACTCAAACAGGATGAAAGGTTCTCATGAGGGGCAAACAAACTAGACAAACATCTTCGCTCCAAAACATAAAGGGGAACATATGCAACATACACCTTTTTTTTTAGTTGTTAAATGTATTTTGATGTGTACTTGGGAGTCTCTAGGAGTGCAGAAAAGTTGAAGTTAGTTTCTCCCAGTGTTGAGTAGATATCTTTATATTCTGTTTGGGTCATATTTCTCAACCCGTTTGGTTTTCTTTATTCTCTCCGATGTTTTCTGAACTATTACATCACAGTATTTGCAACAGAACTTCTAAAACGAGTTGATCTGAGACGTACCTCAGAAAAGAGGTGAAATAGGGGCTTGTGGAGTTACAATAAGGAGAAATTCAGAGCAAAGCATTGCAGTTCTACTTTATATAGACRCATACCGAATGATTTAAAAGTGAAAAAGGAGGATTTAAAAGCACACGTCTCCTTTAAAAGCCTGCATGTCCCAAACCTACCCTTGACTCAGGTGACTAAGACAAGACGAATGGCAAACTAAGCTCTCACCTTTCGTATTATCATTCTTGTCTTTTCCTCACTGCACTGTGCCTGGAACGTGCGTGGCTTGGGGAGGGGTGGCTTTCTGCTTCCAGTTCTTGAATTCTCTTCCATTTCTTTCACTTGTCACCTGAAGAGAGAGAGAAAGAGAAAAAAAGACAAAAAAAACAAATTGATAAGTTATGAAGTGAGTTCAGAGTAATGTCACAAAGCACCATATGTGTCAAACAAAACTTTATCAAAATTATGTTTTTTTTTTCTTTTTTCCTTTCATTAATGGAGTAAAATGAAGTTAAGAAAGCCATTAGGCATTTTAAATGTTGCATTCCATTCTGACTGTCGCAGAAACACTTTATAAGGAAATCCTGACTAACTTCGAGTGGTTTTATTGCTGTAAAAAAACAAGATGACTCACAATAAACAGGAGGTTAAACACGGTAAACACTGACTGGTATCCAGACAGAGTCATACACGTTGATGAATAATAAACATTACAGTATTAAATAGCACTATGGGTGTCATTTATAGTTTGCATACTTGTTGGTTTGTTACTGTGTCCGTTCTCTCTTTCTGCTGATTACATAAACTGTTTTGACATGCGCCGTTTGGGTAATTTTATCATGGCTGTAACTGCTCAGAAATAATTGACACGGTTTGTTTAGTGAGTGTGCGTGCGGAGGGGGGTGTCTTACAGTGCACTGATGAAATTGCTAACATCTGTGACAGCCGCTATTGAGCGCGCAAAACACTCCTCTCGCCATCTCATTTGTAGAGTACAGCTGCACGGATAAAGCATGAGGGTTAAGCAAATAATGCACAATGGCCAGAAAACAATGCACTAGCCCGGTCCCTCCCCTATCACTCACAGACACCCTCGCACACTCGCTCCAACTGCAGCGTGTTTTCTAAGAGTGTGCCAGCTGCGTGTGTGAAAAAATGACTAGCACTGCTTGTCTTCTTTATTGCTTTGAACAGGACAGACACCCCTGCTACCCTCCCATTCATTCCCAATCTCTTTTCTTGGTGATGAACCTCCTCGGTTGAACTCGCTCTCCGTTTGTATCCCTCCAACCGCGCCCCTCCAGTCTGGTGTCGACCCTCGAACAAGGCGGCAACAGTGCTCCTTTGTCTGCCCCCCACCCTCCTCCTCCTCTCTCCTCTTGCCCCTCACCCTGCCCCGAGTGATGCTGGTTGGCGGGGACGGAGGCATGCCTCGACACGACGAGAGGAATGTAAGGGACGAAAAATGTATTTGGGAGGCGGGTCAATTTAAAAAAAATTAATAAATATTCGCAGGAAACTCAGGTGATTTTTGCAACTCTACGTCAGTTCATCTGCTCAGGACTGGGAGTTTTCAGAAAGTGTGTGTGGGGTGAGGAGGGAAAGAAGAAGGTGGGTTTTAAGTGACCACACCCTCAGCGAACCCAACGACTCCAGACTCAGCGTCGCACAAAGTCATTTTGCAGAGACTCACCGCTGGTTTAGACAGGAAAGCTAGTTTTAACTCTTAAGTAAAGATGGAAAAGACAGAGGGGAAATGAATTCTTTTATTTTTATTACTACTCTTTGAAAAATAGTCCTTTTTACAGGTTTTCACAGTTAAAAAACTGTGTGTGTGATACTCCAATGGGGAATTTGTAAAAAATAGCCTTAAGCACACAACGTAAAATTTCTCATTTATGCAAAGAAAACACAGCCTCTGCCCGCTGAGGTTAGTCAGGACATAAYTTTAGCCGACTCATTCTGGTACCAATGCAAACCCGGCTGCCTAATAGCATAAATACGTCTCTTGTAATGGTGTTTGGGGAATGTCTCATTTAGCAGTGAGGGAGCCAGCGTGGTAGAGCGATACCTTTTAGCCAAAACACATAAACTCTGTGGCACCTCAAAGGCAGTCGGATCATTAAACCCATTTAATCTACAAACGTTTTGTTTGTTTCAAAGTACCTTTTGCCGTTTAGGTGCTTGCAGATTTAAGCCACGCCAATTTACTCTCAGCTTGAGAAAACAGGATACGGCGTATCTGTAGGCAGCGACGAGGCGAGTCACTGTATTTATGTACGTGTGTGTAGAGTACGCGATGTGACAGACTGACAACATGTGTGAGAGTGCGTGTTAAAATGCCCAAATGTGTGTGTTCGCATGGCATGACTGTACTAGTGATGCAGCTCCACTGCCGCGATCTAGACTCCTGCCTCCTCGTGGCACCCGCTGCGCCTGCTTCATTAATCAATATGAGAGATGAAGACAGACTCCTGCTGCGCCGCGACGGAAAACGGTGGCTTGTGTTCTTAACTGTGTGTACGTGTTTGTGAGTGTACCGAGACTGGAATGCCCTCGGGTAGAACGTGGCAGACATGATGCAAACCTTCAAGGCTTCCTGCCCACACAGATCATCTGCATTGTTAGAGCCTTCGTGCCCCTCTGGAAATAAACAAAAAAAAAAAACAAATGTCTGACTCCATTTGTGGACTAGAATAGGCTGATGTTTGCCGCTGCAATTTTGTGAATCTCCTTCAAATTCTAATGTCTTTATAAAATGAAAACTATTTGAGCTTTTACTTTTGGAAGTTCTGTTCTATTAAATTCCATGATTTATTTACTTCCTGAGAAGTCGCACAGGTTAAGTAATTGTGAAAATGTAAATTAAGGATTAAAATAAAGTCATGCCGAATATGAAGCTTCTTTGATGACAACAATCGTCCCACTTTATGTGGTTCAAGCCTTTAAAGAAATAATGAACATTTTTCAACTTCAACTGTAAGYTCACATGCACAGAAATGTAATTACACCCACCCAAAATGTAATTGGTGTGTCTCTTTTCAATCTTGCGTTGTAAAAAGAGCTTTAATTGGTTACTGGGAATTCTCAAAAAACAAAGGTTTAGTGTACCTCAAACTAAAGAGGAAAAAGCCCCAAATAAACTACAATTTTCACAGACCAATACGATACACCATACTCTTTTTTTTTCTCACATATTTTGAGTGGTGAAGACAGACGTTTTGGATCCATTTCAAAGAGCTACTCAAATTAAGGCAAACTGGTGGGAAAACAACCTTCTGGAAGTCCTTTTTTAGTACTTTTTAAACATTTTACTTCATAAGAAAAAGATAAAACAATGCTCTCTCGTTCAAAATATCAGGACCTGTCACTCACACAGGTATATTTGAAACACCTTTGTGATTCTACTAACATGCTGGCTTTATGGAACTAATGCCTTAYTGAGCATTAACTCATTTTGTCTGGATTTTGCAGTTGTAAAATTTTATTACGTGGATTTCCCTCAGCCCTTGCAGTGCCTATTACGGGACAGAAGCATGCAGTAAAGGTGTTTGCACTGTGACGGCTTGGGAGCAATTCACTTTAGAAGAAAGCAATAGACATTTTAACAAAGATGTGTGATACATTATGGTCACATATTTTTGTGAGTTTGTACAAATGGCTTGTTTAAATTGAGAAAATCTGACAGGGCACATATATTTCTAGGTCAAATGAGATCCATGATTATCAGAATTTATTTTAATGGTTTGTGGTCAGATTGAAWTAGGGAGTTTGGGGTAAAGTGTGCAGCACAACTAGCTGTGACTGGTGGTGAGAGTGGGATCAATCTGTCCCAAAAACTGGTTTAACCTAAAAGAACTGCTGTTGTGTACATTTGTGAATAATTAACATTCATATTGTAAGATTATACTGTTGTTGTTTTTTTCTTTACGGTGAAATGAGGAATGCATGTAATTTCCTGGTGCTCCCAATGACTTGAGCCACTAAGACCATTTTTATCTCAGAACATTATCAGTCATTGGAAGGTTTTGCCTCCTCGGTGTACTACAGAACCATTTTGTGTGTATTCAATATAACTTGTGATGTTTGGCCAGGACTCAGAGCCCTCTTTGTTCGCTATTGTGAACTGATGAATGAATGGTTCTTCTAAATTTCATACAGAGATGCACTGTGTGAAAACCATAGCGACACCTCTGGGACCACTCGTCTGATGGAGAGATGTAGTCACCAAGAGTAGGGTTCTATTTAAAAACTGCTAGAAAGGAAATTTTAAACTTTGGATTATTTCATCATTAGGTATCCAGCATTTCTTTCTACATTACAAATGTTATTCAATCCCTATATTAAAAGTTAGTAACTAAATGCACAAGATAAGGAGGTAATTAAAACTTAAATGTAGGATTAAATTAAAAGTGAGGACTGGTTTCATTCAATGTATTATGTTTAAAAAATGGGTTTTGGTAGATCTTGCTCAGTGATCAATCACGTGAGCTTTTCCTATGGGTTTTTAATTTTCATATCCATTAAAAATCAGCATAAACATGCATAAAGTTTTACTGTGACTCATACTAAAACCCAGTGTGTACTCATAAACTCATGATAATAATATTCTGAAAGTTTCCTCACACAACTTCACATGAGATGAAAGTCATTTATGAAAACTTCTAAAATGCAACATGTTTTTTTAACTAGATGTGACACAGAACTGAATTCTTAAATGTTTTTCTATAGAAAGTTGTCGTAGTTATGGCGCGCAATTAGTATAATGAAAAAAATTATTGGTTTCCAAATGCAAAAAAAAAGTTATTTTATATACTGAAGATAAACGATGGTAATTATTTTTACATTTTATCCCTATATTTAAAATTGAAATACATTTAGTTCAATAAGAGACAAAAATTAAACAGAATATTCTGTACTGCTTCTAAATCCAAGATGTTCTGATTGGATAAGTACATTGTGTGATTTGACATTGTCAGTCTGACACTCAGACAAAGGGGTCGATGTAGGCCTCAAGAGGGCAGATGACAAACACTCCTAAGCCATGGCCAGACATAATCCCCCATCCCTCCCACCCACACCCACCCAAACACACACACACACATCCCGCCAAAACCCTCAAACTCAGGGTGGAGGTGGACTTATTCAGAGCATATTAGGGAGGTGAAGGGGGCCAGGCACAGAGGGACCCTCTTCACTCAGCTGTCCTAATCGTCTGAGACAGCCCCTCCAGAGGCAGACCTTCCCGCCTGGAAAAAAAAAAAAAAGAAAACACCCCACCCCCCTCAGGCATGTCCCAGACACATCCAGGAGTGTTTACAAGGGCAGGCGGCCATGAAGCAGAGAAGCTGACCAAAAAATGAACAGCCCCCTTGGGAGCTGTAGTTTAATTGTCCATCTTCTTGGTCCAAATTAAACAAGCTCAAGCTCGTTCGAGTATCCACACAAACGCACGCCCCCACCCACCGACCCACCATCGCTGTCCCGCTTTTCAACAGACTGGCACGTTCCATAGAGAACGCCACTGATGCAGAATGATGAGCGGGACCCCATTGTCTCGTTATATTGTCTTCAATTAGGGAGGAGATGATGGGAGACAATGAGAGGAGCATTTGTAATCATGAGCATCCCAAACTCATGCTGAGAAACAGAACTTCATTATATCCAATGGTCCCTCATTGACAATTAAACTCAGGGAAAAAAATACGGTTCATCCTTAGGAAGTTTTCAAGCATAAATGGACTGGAAAGGAGTGAGTCATGAAGAAAAACTGTGGGTGGGGGTGGGGGGGGGGGCCCGATAGATAACAGCAGATATGTACAGAGGCATATCGCCTTCTTTTATGTGAACAGCAAGTGAGCAACAGATTATAATCAGCGAACCCACTTTAATTGTATCCCCTGCTCACTTGCTTCATATTAAGTTTGCATTTAAGTTTTTAAAAGTAAGAAAGTGGAGCGGGTTGAAGAAAAACTGTTTGGATTAAAATGAAACGAAGAAAAAAAAAACTCTGATAATCCTTTAAGAAAAACAAGAAACTCGATGATCCTCTGTGCTACTTTTTCAAGGGATACATTTCCAGGCATAGAGTGTAGCCATGATGTCTTTTCATCTTTCCCAAGCAAGTGCTTTACAAGCTAAGCTCTGAGAACAGAAGCTCTGGCAGCTCTTGGCTGAGACTTCTTTAGGAAAGAGAAACTTGMGAACACATTATCTGCATTTACCTGGAGAGCGTTCAGCTGAGAAATGACTCTAACCCGACATATTGTCGGCTTTGTAGCTCAGCGCATCGTTTAAGAGAAAATCACGTTCCACTGAGGGTGTCGGGCTGTGATAGAACCATCCAACTGGACAAACACAGCTTTCAGAAAATTGTGCAAATTATTTCTTTCATTTGGGATTGTGGTTGTATTGTCTCCACCCTCCACCCCCACCTCCCTTCACTCTTTTCCTCTCTCTTCGTTGCACAAAAAGCTAATTTGTGACAATATTTTTGCACTAACCTTAACATAGTCAAAACAAAAACAGTGCTTTTATTTATTTATTTTTTTACATGAACAAATGAGGTGAAAGCCAACATCCTTGGAGGATAACAAGCTCCTCCAACACAGCTGGAGTTATACAACCATGATTTATTTGAATCATCTAACCTCTTCTGCTCTTTTCTTTGTGCATGATCATAAAGATTTGAAATATATATATTTCTAATTTTGCCTATTTGCAAACAGATTTTGACTAACGTGGACGAGAGAAACATCCATGAAGAGCCTCAGGGCTAAACATCCTTTACTGCAAAGCCCCTTTCCCTTATCTGATTCCAGCAAATGGGACCAGCTGATGGCCATGCCAGCCATTGCCTTTGATTTTTTTAAGCATATCCCACTACTTTCACACTGCTTTATTGATTGCCGACAGACCTCATTTTGTTGCTCTGCTTCCACAATGCCCTATTTGTAATGTGATCACCCAGATGAGGAGGGCAAAGAGATGGACATATACTAATCCCCTCCTTCTCCCAGTCTCCAGCATCATCTCTAATGATTTCTTCTTCTTTTTCTTCATTTGTGTGTGTGTGGATTGCCTTTGTCAAGTTTTGTCATTGCCCGAGGCTCCATAGGTCAGGGTATAATCCACACTTAGGAGTTAATTTCTGTGTTCAACAATCGCCTCCATTTATTTATTTATTCGCCAAAGAAAAAGGGGTTAAATGACATTAAGCACGTTCAACAAAATTAGTCTGGTCAAGCCTTTTTAGTGACGTTGATTCTCAACCGTTTCTGACCAGAAGCTTAACGTTAAATGCGCTCATTGACTTCTGAGGACCTGACACATTCCTCCATGTTGAACAACACAACACAGCAGTGCAGAGTAGGGAGCATCTGCCTCGTCACTCCACCCAGATGGCAGCAGAAAGTATGTAAATTGGTTCATTAACCTTACAGTGCTTTAACCAGCGGGCCATGTAAAGGGCTCATTCAATCTTGGMTTTCTTGAATTTTATTAATGCCATTTAATAACATTGGGAAACTTTAGCTAATGGCCTGAGGTGGTTTTCTGCAGTGATATCAAGTGCTGTAGTAATTATACATGACATCCCTCTGATTAACACTTCTGTGATTATTACACCATGTTAAAATCCCATTTACTCCCTTTAAAAGACAGTTATCCATCTTCTCGGTTCAAAAACATTTAGAAGAAACATTATCACAGCATTCGTTCTCGCCTGACAAGTTGGCTTGGATATTTAACCCCAGACAAAAGAATGGCATGAAGAAGAAGAAAAAAGAAAGGGGGGGGGGGGGGGGGGTAAAATTTGAAAGGGATCTGCATTTTCATGTGGCGTTTCCCCCAGTGCGTGCAGCGTGTGTGAAAAATTGGCTTGTTGTGAGTGTCTGTGTGTGAGCTGCCAGCAATGAGGGCTTGCACCTGGAGCAGGGAGGAGCACGAGAAGAGGCCAAGGGTCACCTCGTGGGCTAAACAGGATTGGAGTTCTCCCTCTTTCCTAAGGAGGCCAGACGGCCCCCGCGGCTGCATCGCACAAGTGAGCCTTTCACGCCCCTTCCTTCCTTTTCCCTTCTCTCCTTCCTCTCCTGGTCACCTCTTTTTTGCTTTTCTCCTTCGGAAAGGCACAGTAATCCATAACCCACTCAACTATCAGCGGCTCAATTATCCCTCCGGTTCCCCTATTTTCTCCCCTCGGATGAAGATTCAAAAACAATTAACCTCTTCACRGCTGGGGACTTTTCCTAGGAAAGGGCACGGTTGTAATTGAATGACTCCCACCATTTACATTCCTGACCATGACTTCACTCCTTCACGCATAAATCTGGTTAACAAAATCCTAATATGTGGCTTTGTGATCGTTCTGTGTTGTTATCAAGGATTTTGTATTATCAAGCTTTGAAGACAGTTTTACTTCACGCAGGAATTAACCACATAAATTGCTGTTAACATTTTCAAAAACACTCTGGTGACCTAAATCCTAATTGTTTATTTTCGGACCACATGTTTAAGTATAGGTGATGTTCTGGAGAGCAAATCCACTGAGTAAGCAAAACCCCAGCCTGTAAAAGCCAGTAGACAGCAGTTTTCTGAAAATGGCACAACTAGACTACTTCACACCAAGTGTCTATAAGCCATAACGCATCCCCCACATCTTCAGCCTTCAATAAAATGTACTCTTCTCCTTCGATACGGAGGGGCCTCCTATTCATCTCCAGGTAAACAGCCTCAAAGTCTAGGAGGGAGGAACAGCTTGTTGCACCCATTGAGSTTTTTATTACTTCCCTTTCAAAGGGTAGTGGCAGGAGGAGAGACAACCTCAAACCTCTGCGATGACGTGATACAAAAAGAGTAAAAAAATAAAATAAAATAAATTAAAATAAAACAAACAAGAAGGGAGGATTTCAACTGAAGCTCTGTGCAGATTTTGCCACCACTCGGTCATCAAAACATCCTATTTGAGCAGATTACTTTGTTGTCCATGCACAGCGAGAGCCCGTCCAGCTGTTAGGGGATAATCCTCAAACAAACAAGTTTATCAAAAATGGACACATTTGAGGAAAACAACTGGCAGCACATCAAAAAAAACCTTATTTGATAGGACCAGCAAAATGTCTACCAAAAGACTCTACCCGGCCATTTTATATAAGCTCGATGAATACGTAGCTAGCCTGGCAGAAATAAAATGATGTAATCCACAACCAACGTGCATTGAGAAAACAAAGAGAGGTTAAAATGGGAAACAATGCTGGCGACTATATCGGCAAAGAAAAACAAACGAAAAAAAAATGCAATATTGCYAACTTTCATTCAAATTTTTAGACAAATCTTTCATACTGGAACGCCATACGATCTTTATCAGCAACTTCCAAGACGCGATATGAGCGCTAAGGAACATCATGAACAAAGCCTTCACGCCGAGTCGGAATGATCAAAAAGTTAAATACTTTTGTTTATTTTTGAAATTTTAACAGCGTTGCTAGTGTTTGCAAAAACCATCCTGTCGTCTACTCTCCCTCAACAAGGAGATTTAGACTGAATATATGGAAAAAAAGTTAAAAGCACGAAAAATATTAAACACAAAAGTCTCCTGTGGGAAAAACGATTGGAAAAAAAAAAGTATTAAAATGACCCAAATAATATAGAAAGAGCCAAGCAGAAGAACACAAAAAGAGTTATGATCATGTAGATGCTCGCCTGAACAACACAACTTGTGTGCGCGCACACACACACACACTGTCAAGAGAACACAGAAGAAGTCTTTGATGTTTCCTCATGAGTGTGTGTGTGTGTGTGTGTGTGTGTGTGTGTGTGTGTG
>NW_013952475.1:168103-170259 GCF_001266775.1 Austrofundulus limnaeus
GTGTGTGTGTGTGTGTGTGTGTGTGTGTGTGTGTGTGTGTACACTGCAGCTCTGTGAGTCACCCATTCTTATACAAGATCCAGCGACAGCAGTTCCACAGTAGCAATGAAACTGCAACCCCTTGTACAGCGCATGCAAAGACACAAACTTACAAACAATAGCGGATCTTGATTGGAGTTAAAGAGCGACTGAAAATAAAACAGACGCATGGGCAGGGTAAACCGGGCCAGGAGGGGAACCAATGAAAAAAAAAAGAAAAGCAAAAAAAAAAGAAAAGAGGAGGAGAAGATGAAAACCTTAAAAACAACTGGCTGTGCTTCAGACAGACTCAAACTTCTCTTGATCATCACGTCTAGCCTTCAGGTGTCTGGGGTCGGCCAAGTGTAGGCGCTAGCTAGGTCGAGGGGCGGTGGGAGGATGGGGTGGGTGAGTGGAGATAACACAGCAGCCAGACAAAGAGGGAATAAGAAGCGCTGCCTACATACCACCAGCATCAAGGAAGAGAGGGTGGGAGTCAAGGGAGGGAGCGACAAGAAGAAAAGAGGAGGCTTATAAAAATTTGATTAGACAATCCTTCGCTGAAGTGACTTTCTGTGTCGGTTTGCTTTTCTTTTCCTCTCTCTCTCTCTCTTTTTTTTTGGTTTCTTCCCCTCCTCTCTCATCTTGCCTGTTCCCCTCCTTCCTCTTAGACTGCTGCCTCAGAGAACAGGGCAGACAGATTTTATAGGTCCTAATTAAAGCCATGTGAAGCCTTTCAAAACATCAAATGGCCTTGGTCCCCTAGTCTTTTCCTTTTCTTTTTTTTCCCTCTCCTCTCTGATTGAAGGCAAAGAAAAATCAAAGGGCCACTATTTTTATCTTTTATTTATTTTTATTTTTAAATGACTCCTAAATGTGGATATGTCTGTATCCTTTGCACTCCTCCTCCTTTGACCCCCCCCCACAGCCCACCAGCACCCCTAATTTCCAATCAATAGAGTTCACTGAGTGACATGACCTCTGAAGGTGCATTCACTAGAAATCCACTTGTTTTCGTTATTAAATAATTGTAAATAATTGTAAATAATTGTAATAAAACTATTTTGAAATCTCATATAACATTACTTCTTAGCCATCCTCATCCTCCTTGGGGGTTGGAGTAAAGTGCGCTTTAAGCGCTCCATTTTTTTTCTTTTTTTTTTTTTTGCTCCTGCCCCCCTCCCTAATTGTCCTCATTGAGCCGTGTGGACCGGTTGCACAGCCTGTCTGTCTGACTGGGGTCAACGGGTTTAGCGTGTGCTTTTTTATCTATATTTCATTCTATGGCGCTGTGCGGAGACAGCCACACATTCACAATGAGAACATTCACGGAGGCACACAAAGAATGTCGGCAGCTCAGAACGCACACGCACCCCCACAGAAGAACTCAGGTCACTTCAAAATCAACTCAAGTCAAATGTATCTGAATGTACACGAGCATAAAAAAAAGCTTTTACATTTTAAATCTCATTTAAATGGTTACAATAAGAACAGAAAAAAAAAATAATCCGGCGCAAAAAGTCGCCACCCCACGCAGTCATGCGTTTAGAAATGAGGTCGAGTACAATTTGAAAGCCTTCAAAATCAATGTTTTTAAGACAGATAGAAATGTATCAAATAGAGAATAGTCTAAAATCGACACTTACTGTTCATTTCTGTAACTTCTGGGCGTTTATTGTCTCGCCCCTGGCTGGCTGCGCCTCTCCGTTCGGACGCAGAAAAAAAAAAAAAAAAAGTCTCGTCCAGATTTGGACGCGGCGCTCGGGGCGCCTTCATCGGATGGACAGGAGAGAGACTCGGAGGCTGCGTGGAGATAACACCTGGTCAGTGGCGGTGGGCAGTGGGAGGGGGACAGGGCAGTGGACGTCCGATTCCGCCCGATGTCAGGTCTTGTGTGATGCCTGCGCTCGCCGGAGATTGAGCGTTGAGAGGAGTGGGGGGGTTCACAGAAAGGCGTCATGTGAGCCGGGGAGAGGCGCGCCATTGGCCAGCCGGGGAGAAGTGTGATAAGGCTCCGCCGTGCGCCATTGGCCCAGGACGGACGCGGAGGCGCCTCCTCGCCAGCCTGTGCGCAAGAATGTGAGTGCCGCTCAGCGTTCATAATTTTCACGGGGGTGGGGGGCAGAAGAGAATAAATG
>NW_013952475.1:170912-184722 GCF_001266775.1 Austrofundulus limnaeus
TATATATATTGCACCAACTGCACATAATGATTGTCAGCCCCTCACCATAAAAGTAGCCATTTTAGGGTTTCCATTGCTCTTTTTTTTTTTTTTACCTTGCTCTAGTAACTCTCAGTGTTTATTATGAAACATGACCTGGTGAACTCCCCATGCGTTCATTCACACTGCAGTCTAATTTTCTACTTGTAGCATAAAAAGTTCAAGTATTGTTGATAATTAAAAAAAAACTGACACTATTTGTAACTTATTTGGTTTGTCTGAAGTATGAAGAGGCAATATTCCAAAACAGCTAAAATGATATAAGTGATGTTTTAAAAGAATATAATAAACAATTAACAGTTCATCATAACACATTTTCACTCTCACTCTATGAAAAGTTAAATGAACTTCAGTTTCCTTTTTTGTCTCCAGTTATTACAATAAATCTTTTGTTCTTGACGAGTTCCCAAGGTAATTCATTATTCAAGAGACACAGAGTTCATTAAAAAGTAGAATGTAACCTATAGGTATTGAGGTAACAATCAGACCATGCCTGTTTTATATTCTCTTTGAAATTGATGCAATTAGCATATTTTCGTCTTATTTGTGCTTCTTTCGCTTTCTGCATTGATTCTTTACACAGTTGGACTTCACAGAGGGTAACGCCACATAAAAGAGCATCCTTTCGGTGTCTCCCTGTGGTTTTCTGGAGTGTGGAAACGGAGGAGCTCCAGGTTTTGTATGGGTGGGAAATAGAGCGCATGTAATCTGAAGCACGCATCTCCCCCCACTTCTCAGGYTGCAGCGTTAAATCGATATTCCGCAAAGCTTTCCCTTGTTTTCACATTCACTTGACTGCTGCCGTAATGCGCCGCGAGGGTCGAGCAGCCTCTTCTTGATTTTTGTGGCACTTGCGCGCCCTCCCGCCCCCCATTCCCCGGCTCTGTCCTCCCTGTTCCTTCTCCTCCACCTCCTCCTTCACTTGACTTCCCCTTCTCTCCATGGCAGACACCCTCATTTGGATGGCTCCAAGGCGATGCTCTTGTTTCATTTGTCTTCCGTGTTAACGGGAAGGCGGCAGGAATAAGCCACGGCGTTATCTTGAAACAAAACATTATCTCCGCTTTGCTCCTCCAACACCGTGAAATTGTGATTATTAGTTGGGCTCAAGGATTTTGAAGCTCACTGCTTTACTTAAAGAACATGAAGTGTGTTGCACAACACGTCACACATGCACACATCTTTAAAAATKTTATGACAAAGGAGGACGTTTCCCCTTGTCCCCTTGTGAGTTCCATCTGTACYGTTTTGCCCATCACCTTGAAGAGTACAGCCTAACAGTATTATGACTGGACGTGTGACAGCGACATTTTTTTCCCTACCAGAAAAATATATTCTATCATTTTCTTTTCAAGATTTCAAAGCCTCGTCGTRCATTCCGGCGTATAAAGACACACTTTACGCATTCACACATGCTCACTCGCTCGCACTCTACAGTTACGAAAGCAAAACCCTGCCTCTGCAAAATGGGTCATACACTGCAGTCACTGTATTTCACCAAGTGCATTGTGCTTGTGCGAACGCAAGACATGCAAATGTGTGATTAGACTTCAAAGGCAAAACTCTGGTATTAGGACACGGGAGTCTTTGCTGAACCGGGACTTGAGCGAGTCAAGCCGTTGAGTGTTTTCAGCAGTTCCGATCTTGTATGATTTCATTCGCACGTCAAGCCAAAAAACGCCGCTCTTTCCTTAATACCTTCAAACAGACAAGAGGAAGGTGCTCTCCCTCGGAAATAAACTCCATTGGCATCATTTTGTATTCCACTGCAGTGCCCTGTTTGCCTGACACGACAACAGGTTCAGCAAACATTTGGACGCATACAGTAGGATTTTCTCCAAAGACATAAAATATGAGCATTAACCTATGGTTCATGTACTGTACAAAGATTCACTGTCAGGCTAATAAAGACACACACACACACACACACACAGACACACTTGCAGATATTTAACCACTGTGGAATGAATTTGAGCTGTGGGGTTCAAAGCCTTGCCAATCAAAGAGGGAGCTCTATGCTGCCGTATTATAGACCCATCGCTGTGCGAGCTAATCTGTGATGTGCTCTAGCCCTATATTTAGACYAGTGTTTTGTGAACACTTAGCATAATTCGCTGAGACGACAGAAGCCTTTCGAAGCCGTTAACCTCATCGCTTTAAAACTCGTTTTGCCTTTCTTCAGCTGCGCATTCCGAAACACCTGTTCTCATCTTAGTTGCCTCACGAGTGCTCATCAGTTCTCAGAGCAAATTGTTTATTTGTGAAAAGCGATGATGGTGAGGTGCTGAGATCACGACCGTTAATGCAGACAGACAACCGCTGATTGTCTCAGCTGCTCATTAGGGAATTATTTATTTTTGTGCAGACATTTCCTTCTCGTCTCCATTGTTTTATAATGTAACAATGCAGTTCAAATATAACCTTAGTAAAACTTGAGTTGAAGAAAACCAGTAATACTGACACACCTGGTTATCATTTGGCTAGTACTCGCAGGAGCAAAGCTATTTTCAGTTTCCATATGAATGTGTGTGCACATGTGTGTATGTGTGCTCTGATCAGGTCTAGGTGGGACAGTGGGATTTGGTCATGATAAAAGGTTTTACCTCCGTCTGCTGTGTGGCCTGCACATGCATGTTTACACACAGCTGCACAGACAAGACTGACTGTCTGCTTCAAAAGTGTGTCCCTTAAGTGTTATACTCTGTATGCTTTGGCCACAGAAACAAGGCACACAGGGGGCCTGCATGGCATCTGCCTCCCTACTCCCGCAGCCAAGGCACGGGGCCGAGGGAAGGGCCTGGGGCCGAGATAAGCTCTTCCTCCCCTGGTCAGCGCTACTCCGTGGCGACTGGAGAGGCCTGGAGCCTCAGCTGAGCACCACTGATAGTATCCACAGGAGTGTACGTGAGTGTGCAGTTGGCACATTCACGGGTGCACGCGCTTTTGCACATTTGACAAGACTGACAAATATCGTAGTTAAGACCAAAAAAAATTTTTTTTAAAGAGTTTGTCCCTAAAGTATTAAAAGTTCTGCAGCGTAACGCCAAGTGTTCAGAGAAGTGTGTGCAAATGGGTTTCCTCTTGAGAAGCGCTTTAGCTCTCAGGAATCTGCACAAAATCAAAACAGGCAAAAAACACAAAAAATGGCTTTTTACAGCAATGACGGTCAACGAAGAAATTAACTGACATCTTATCTAAGCATAAAATGTTTTACAATGTAGATTTCACTGCCTAAACTGCAGCAACTGATAATAAATTAGGTTAGAAAATGAAGTATACCTAAGCAGAACGATGATCCAATTTGTGCATTACTGATTTTTTTAAACGATTTTATTTATTTCAAGGATAACCCCTTGAGATGCAACAACTAGTTATAGAGGGGGTCCCTACAAAACATAAATATAATCAAGAATAATACAAATCATTTATAAATAAATCAAAATATAATGTATGTAATACAAAGATCAAACACAGAAACACCCACACCATGCTCAAGTACACTCACACTCACCCACACACACTCTCACAGCTATGCGTACTTGCTGCTTCCCCAAACCTAGCCAGATAGTATATCACATGTATTCATACCAACTTATTATTATCATTATCATTAAAAAACAAAAAAGGAGCAGCTGTGGTGCAGTGATAGGACAGTCATCTTGGGACCAGAAAGTCACAGGTTCAATCCCCCACCAAGCCCACATGTCATGGTGTCCTTGAGCAACACCTAGTCCCTAAGCTCCCCAGGCGCTTATATAGCTTCCTGCTGCTCCACTTGGTTGTATCGCACGTGTGATGGGTCAAATGCAGAGCACAACTTTCATCATTACATGGGAACATGCATTGATGACAATACRTGGCACATTATTACATTATCAACGGCATAGTATATACACCCAATGCATACTCCACATCGTGATGCAAAATAAGACACAATACATACAGTAGATAGATACAAAGTATGTGTGCACATCTGTATGAGGAGTAAGTCTAGGATCAATGAATCCAACAGAAACTTTAAGAATATGAAATCTATTGAAATCTATGTAAAAAAACAAGCATTGTAATAAGTGTAGTACGTCAAATTACACAAAGTGCATCTGACAATGAGATCAGTGAATGTCTTTCACAATGTTCCCCACCATATTAAATCAAGTTTTTTTCCCCTTCTGCACCCTCATTTACATTGTTAGATTAATTTGACTGCAAGCAGCAAATCAATCTGTTCTTGTTCTCCCCTCTTTAATTCATTGTTTATTTAACACGAGTGTAATCTAGTCCTTTATCAAACGGTAGAGAAATTGGTGCCTCTTTGTTCAGCAGCACTGACCTTATCAGTTCAACTTGTCATATTGGAATACTCAATTACTCATCACGTTGAGAGTCACATCACCTAATGAGGCAGGGAAGCACATTTAATTAATTCCGGGCTACTTTAATTTGTGATGATGTTTAAAGTAAAAGCCCACAACAGAAAAATCTGGGTAATAAAAGCTAACTGTTAAATTCTTATGATAAAGAAACTTGAATGCGTCAATTATCACATCTATAGGAACTGGAGGGAGGTCTTGTGCAACATATAATTTTTCAAATAAGAGCTTTAATGATCTTAAACCATCTGTTAAATGTGTTGTGGGTATCATTTTAACCCCAGTTAATCATTACCACATTAATTTTAAAAAAGAGGGTCTGGCAATTAATCACACTGTTTGAATTTAAACCATGCGGCTGGGGTCGGGAGCAACAGCTTAGCATTTTATGTTCAGTTACATTAGTTCAAATTTGATGGGGATTTTCAAATTCTTTTACACCACAAATCAAGAAGAGGCCCGTTTCATATGTTTTGCAACGAGCTGACCCTTTGAAAAACTTTGATTAGAAAAACAACAAAACATTTTATTCGCTTTTGCATGAGACAGTGGAATTTCTGAAGTACGTGGTTTCAAATGTCAGAAACACTAATGATACCAGTGGTGTATGGTATGTGGAGCTATTTACTAAACTTTGGGGTCCTATTGCACCACCATTACTCTCTATAGGGTTTATGTCTCTGTGGCAATTGCATTAATTAATTTTTGCCACGCTCATTATTTTTTTGTCATTCTGTGGTGTCCAATGGGTCTGGGGGACTGAAATTGTTTAATTATGCTGTCCTTGGTGTAAATCAAGTCAAAGGCATTTTATATCATCCTACTTTTAAAGGAACTTTAATGGACCACTTTAAAGTTACTTTTCAAGGTGTTTATATGGTGCACCAGCAATATCTGAAAAAGTATTGAATGAGCAACTATTTTCAAATGAAAAAAAGATACCTTCATCCAAGACATCATTTCATGTATGTCTTTAAAATATGTTGGTTTTATAAAGGCCATATGATGTCATTTTTTTCTTTATTGCTCTATATTTTACCTCTTTAGAATTTCACCCTTTGATTAAACTAACTGAGCCATTTACCAAACAATGCAAGCTAGTGTGCATTAAAACGAGGTTTAGATAAAATACCACTGTGTGATGTGCTGGGACTGTTACAAAGCTGTGACTCAGGAGTCATTCTATTTATAGAACAAAAAGCTTTTTTATCAATGTATGGGGAAATGTGGCTTGTGCTGTGAAGTGTTCTAAGTGGTCAATAAACATTACATCAGCATAGATCATGCATTTTCAAATCCCTCGACTGATTTCACAAACGTGACACACATAAATGTATTTGTAAACTACTGTAGACATCTACCACTCTATCATTATAAGACAGTGGTTSGCTGAAAATGTCAGTTTTATTATTTTACTGCTTCCTCCGGCTGAGTGCCTCGTTCAGGTTCATTGGAGTTTACATAGACCCAAACATGTTTTAACTTTGCCTCTACAACTTAACCTTGACTCTTGTTTTGGTGCACTCAGGTCAGTATTCTCTATGGGATGTTGGGTCACAAGAAAGCAGTAAAGATTCCACAATTTGCACAAAACACACAAGCAAATAAAAAAATACTAGAATGTTTAACTAAATAATCATGAATAAAATGTGTAGCACTTTTTGAAAAGGTGCTCTTTGCATTGTGGTTCATGAGATATTTTGCTAACAGACAAATTGATACAACAATTAATGCCCAAGTTTTAAAAACAGAACTTGAGCAGCCATTTATTTCTTACAGAACAAGTTGATGGTGACTCTCAGCAACCACACCAATTCTTTTATTAAAGTAGAAAAAAATAGTTGAGTTGTCACTATTGTTATGGTTGCTTAGCTGTGGTAGCCATCTTGTGTCCAATGTCAGTCACTTATACACATTCAATGATCTGAATTTCATTCAAACTCTTCAATGGATTCATATATGTTGTCAACAGACAGACACATGCACATACAGACATGGGTAAAAATGTTGTTGCCCGCCTTTACCTGAATAATGAAAACATTGACAAGGAAGTGAACATCCTTGCATGCAAAGTAGCACCAATACCAGAACACAGCCGCTGTGACGAAACCGTGGAGATGACACGTCACCATGGAGAGCTGTTAACCAATATGCAAATTAGCCTGCAGTACCACTGCTCTACCCATATGAGCAGCAAAAACACGTTTTTAGACCAAATGTTACAGATTTGAACAAATACGCACAAAAACATCAAAATTAGCACATAAACAGTACTATATAACATTTTAGACACATTCTAGACGGTTTATCAGCTAAAAAATTTTAATTTTGGGGTAAGTTACTCTTTAAGAAATGAAATTCACCACATACTGCAACTTGCAGGAATAGTGAATGAAGGGAACTACCGGAATGTTAGTGTTTGAAGTGTTCCCTGGTTAGGAAACTTGTCATTTTAGATGAAGAATTAAGAACATGGCATATCTTGTCATACGTGTAGCCTTGCATGTGTTTGAACAGGATGAGCAAGGGTGACATATGCATAGATAAAAATTTCCAGAGATCCAGGTCAGCTGTATGGCCTCAGCTGGAGTGGAAGGCTACACCTGTCAGCGCTCGGGGGCCTCTCCCTCTCTCTTTCTGTCCAGCTGGACGTGCAGAGCCCCTCAAGCCCCCCACACTCACCCAGCCTCCACCTCCCAGATCCAGGCCAGTTCAGCTCAGCCATGCGTGGCCATCTCTGGGAATTTATTCCGGATGCTTCCTGGTTTATGCATTCACTCCTCTCTCTCACAGTTTTTTTCCTCTCAATCTGTCTCCCCCTCCATTTCTTCCTTTCCTCTATCTGTCGCCTAACCCATTTTCATTTAGTCAAACTGAGAAAACCTCTAATTTTTTTATATAAATTTTTTTTATACATCCCAACATACAAATTTAAAACTAAACTGACAAAATTCAATACATATGGGATATCTGACGATATTTAGCACTCCCAMGTGCTTCCAGTCAAATAAAAGCCGTGCTATTTGAATTGACTTTTGTCACATGTGGCATTAAAGTCCAATCAAAACAAATGAAGTGGATATAAGCCACAGGCAAAGTCACATAATTTTTTTTGCACTTAATATGTTGGGAAAAAGGATGGCACAGATAACTAAAGTTTCCTTTTCATTGCTAAGTTTCAGCGGGAACCACTGAGGAGCAGAACACATTCCACCCACTCATGACTCCTGCTGTGCCTCCAGAACCTCCTCTCAGCATAGTCAGCAGAGACAACAGCTGGAAACACTAAAACGTTACTACAACCATCCTTTTTATTTTCATATTGTGTCTGTAGCCTATTTTTCTCAATATGGGASAGGACTGTAAAACTACAAAATTACAATTCCTGCAGTGCTGGCTACAGTTTATTATGTCAGTCTAGCAGAAGGAGAAAAATAGTATATAATCTTTTGCATATAGTTCTTGTTTATGTTTGAAATAAAACACCAACGTACTAACCAAAGTATGTTACATGAAAGCCTCTCCGGAGGAAATATTGAAGAGCAGTAAACAAATGGTCTTGACTAATATTTTGTGCTGGTGGTAAAGCTTTTTAAGGTAAAAAAACTAAAAAAAAATAACTCCCGAAAATGAGGTGTCAGAAAACAATAAAAACATTGTCTGAAACACCCAAAGCTGCAACTGTAATAAAATGCAAACTATTTAATATTGTCTAAGTGTAAGGGTGTATTCAGACCAGGAAAGTCCTTTGGTCCAATTGTTTGGTACGGACCAAAAATGGATTATTTTTTTCGTTTGTTGCAGTTTGCATTCACATTGTGCTTTTTTGCAAAYGAACTATAAGTTGTAAACAAAGCCATCAGGCTGACGATCATTGCTCCCACTGGACAAAAAAAAAAGGACGGGGGCGGGACTGAGCCACAGACCCAGAAGAAAACAAGGAAGTCCTGCATGCTGCGGTTCTGATGCGCACATTTATGCTGATAGTACAACTGCAATAGCATTTAAAATGTCAGAAGMAGCTAATTTAATGGTGGTTCYGTGATGATATTCTAATTTTGGAGCGRCGTCAGTAAATGTGTCCCGCAACCCAAAGGAGACRAGGTGCTCTGCGTGTTCYGACCCACAACATGCYGGCAGCAGAGCTGCTAACAGGAGACGACGAAACAGGTATGATTTCAGTTTATTTAGCTCAGCAACGGTGGCCTGTGAAGTCCAAAAAGGTGCATGTTTAATGCAGTTGGTTCGGTTAGAGTCCGGTCTGTATTCACACCAGAAGAGAACTGAAGTGAACTGCACCAGAGTTCGTTTGGAAGCGGACCGAGACCACCTCAAAAAGCAGGTCTCGGTCCGGYTGTTTGATCCGCWCCAGAGTTCACATGAGTGYATTCACACCTGCACAAAAGGTCCGGACCAACGCTGGAAACGAACTCTGGTTCGTTTAAAGCGGAGCAAATTATCAGGTCTGAATACGACCTTAAATTCACAAGCTCAATAAGAGTAGACAAATAAGCAAACAACATTCAGCTGTAACTAAGAAATGAAGCCATTAAAACTGATGCAACAAGATGTTTTGTTCCCGTTACTGACAGTTCTCTGACCAACTAAGTTGGGCACRTCATTAAAGGACAAAATAAAAGAAGCAGGTTTTACTTTGCCCTCACTTTGACAATGTAGCACAGGGGTGTCAAACTCATTTTCACAGAGGACCACGTGAGCAAAATGGTGACCCTCAAAGGGTCAATAATTAGTTTGAATGTTTTGTGTTTAACTTTTACTAAACRGTCACGTACCTTGTCTCATTGCTAYGGCTGAGCAYTGCTAACAAATAATAACTGGGCTCTARGTGGTATTTTGTGCATAGAAACAACATTTTAACATGTTCTCCTCTRAACACTAAAAAGTACTACAAGTTGACTAAATGTAAAATAAATAATAAAGAAATAATATTAAAAGTAAGAGGTTTACTTATTGTTTAGTTGTGGTAAGTAGCTGCCATCTTGAAAACTGAACTGGTGTTCCAGTTTAAATTTATGCCTTTTAAGAAGGAAGTTCTCTCTTTCTGGTACAACTGGGCTGCAGCAAAAGTAGCCATCTAAAATGYAGTTAAACAGAGAATTTACACAGCAAATTTTGTTGACTGCCAGCTACTTTTTAACCCTGTGCTTTGGTTAGCGATGAGGTAATGGCTCTTTGGAGGGATTCATATCTTGATGAGTCATTTGTTATAGCCATTTGATTTTGAATGTGTGAAGTTATCAAGTAGGGATATACTGTATGTCATCACGTACGGCATACATGATGACATCATCACATCACATGGGCAGAACCATGTGATGTGATGATGTCATCATTTACGGCATACATGATGACATCATCACATCACATGGGCAGAACCATGTGCTTTTTCAAGAGGAACCCACTGCCCCATTTCACCAGAGCTGCTGTACTCCACCGCTCTGCCTTTTTTTCCATGAAAAGATGGAGGAGCAATTGTCTCTGTGTTTAAGGAGGAAATAAATAAAGATATTACACGGATAAAAAAATTCAGCTTGGTTCCTATTGTTTGTTTTAAAGAGCCGTTTAAATGATTCAAATTGTTCACAAACTTCACATCCCTAGTGGTGGAATGCTGTCATTTAACTGCTACAAAAATAATCATCACGTGTTWTGTGRGATGTAGTTTAGCAAYGCTGGCTTCAAAGCAGCACAAGCTTATTTTAAGACATTATTACCCCTTCAAAGTTCTCCACACAAAATTCAGTGGTTGGCCCGCATGCCTTGACTTTGACACGTGCTGTAGCAGGATGCAAACTAAATTTACTATATCCAAGTTAGTTATTGTAAAATGTTTTTTTGAAATTTTTTTTGTATTTTGTATTTTTTTAATTAATCAAACAGGTTTAATCTGTTCATTTATAATTCTTTTATAAAAACACCTTTAGAGACATCACTGAGTCCAAAATCTGTTTCCTCAATGACAATAAAACATTTTATAATGTATCTTAATTCTATTGTATTATGTTGTGTTGCATCACACTGTATTGTAATATATTGTGCTATATTTCATATCATTTTGCATGTCCTCCCTTCTGATCTTTTCAAACACGCACTCTATATCTTCTTGTGCCTTTCAGCTGATTCTCACATAAATGGTTTGTCAATGACATGCACCAGCATTAAAAATACACCACCACCCAGCTGCTGTCAGTCTCTTCTAGACTGAAACATTGAAATACTTTTTTTAGTTGAATATCTGGAATGTGTCTCTGGTGGTTCATGCTTGGGACAACCTGGAGAAAAAAAAATCAGATATTTAACCTAGCTGAATCTCTGTTTTGTCCTGCAGCGAGATGAAGCTGAACGTTGAATAATAGCGAGCTTATTCTCCTGCTGCACTCGCACCACATCCTATCCTACATGCAGGCTGCTGAATTATTCAACTGTTTGTACCTGTGAGGCATGCAGACCCTGTTAAGGGCTGCCCCGGTATGATCTATAATTAAATATAATGCAACATGAAAGTGCATAAGTCATGAGTTGAGGGCTTGGACGAGTCACTCAGACTTCCTTATTCATTTTGTGTRGGCTTTTTATTTCTTTGCTTTTGTCTTTCTTTTACAGCTGCTTTTATTTCTGAGAATTTTTTTACAAACTTTTTTTAGCTTATGCAAACAATGCCTTGTTTTCATCTTTTTTTGGCTTTCCTCTCTAAAACTGAAGGTTTGCCCTCAGCAACTGACATCGGAAGGGCAATAAGACCATGTCATGTTTGATTATGTTATGATCGCCTCTTATAAAGAGTGTCAGTCCCACTAGGTTCTTTGTCTGTTTTAGTGTGGATTTTGATTCCTTTAGAAGCTCAATCATGGAGCGTTTCAATGTACGCACTCAAAAAAAAAAAAAAAAAAATCCTGCTGTGCAATTAGAAATCTGAGCAGAATAAACCCATTCACAGGCTCTCAAAATTGACCGTTTGGGATGCATAAACCTCAGCAAGCAGCCATTGTTCTCAGCACGAGTCCAATCCTCCTGAATGTTGACCCAAACAGCTAGCAACAAGAGAGCATAAATTGAAAATGTGCAGAAGGTGTAGAACAAAACACCCATTTAGACAATTCGAGTTGAAAGAAAACCACTGATATGTCAGTTTCAAACCGTTCGTCCTGAACTTTTTTTTTTTGAGAACATGCCAAGAAAATCTGACAATATTGGACATTTAACAGAAATGAAAATCTCTAAAATATGCCTGACGGACAAACAAACACACACACACACACACACACACACACACACACAAAGCAAAAGGATCCTCGCATCTGCCCAAATGTGAACGGTAATATCTTCACCTTGCAGGCGGCTGCAGGGAGGAAAGACTTAAGCAGCTTGCTCACTTTCTTCCTTCACTGACTGTGAAGTGGAGTCTGAGGTGTCAGGAGTTTTTTTTTCTCCTTTCCCCCCTCCATCTCCCTCTCTCCCTATTTCTCTACTCTTTCTCTCTCCCTGATTTTTTTTTCACACCAAGTATGTCTCTGTAGTGGTTGAGTTTGTGCTTTTACAGGGAACACTGCAAGCTTGTGATAAGAAGCTGAAGGCAGATACATACATCCTGGCGTGAGGTGCCACAACACGATCAGGGAGACAGTAAGCAGATCTCACACAATATGTTTTTTTTGGAATTTACATGTGGCATGTGATCCATAGGTGCTGGTGTACGGTGGACGTGAATAATCGGGGGGTGGGGGGGCAAAGTTCTATGCATGAAAGTCATAATGAAAGAACGGAAAACAAAGCAAATCCTTAGCTGTGTGTTTTGCTTCCAGAGAAATTAAATTGACCCTTTTGTTATTGCTGTTCCAAAAAATAAAAAAATAAAAGAAGCATTTATTACCCACCGAAAGGCAATAGTATTTATTTTCTCTAGCCAGGGAGTATTTATAAGGATGCCCCCAATACCAGCTTTTACCTCATCTCTCTCATAAAGACCAAGCAATTACTCTGGTTTGCTGACACCCTGAATACCAACACAACAATGCCTCTTCTTTCTCCACAGGAACTCCCCCTAACAACATCACCAGCTCTACTATCACACACACACTGATCTCACCCTCCCCACCCAAAATCCCCTTCGACACCCCGCTCCCCTCCAAAAATACAAGTTGCTGCTGGTTGCCATGGCTACAACAGGAGTTCATAAATCCAACCGCAGAGGGACTCGTCATTCCCTTGAAATGATCCGATTTCTTTTTTTCCTTCTCCTTATTTTTGGAAAGCAGGAAGTTGAAAAAAAAAGGGGGGGGGGTGCACAGTACACAGGGTGAAGGATTTGGATAAAGAAGGTTGAGGGGATGAAAGAAGCCCATCCGTTGCCTCCACCACGTGTCCCACTGAAGCAGATGGCGCCGTGTGGCTCCGCCATGCCTCTGCGCTCGCCCTGTGAGCGCCGCTGCCATAAGGAGGCAGGTTAGTGGGAGATTTGGGGTGACAGTGTTTGGCAGGGGCTACAAAGTGAAGATGTAGGGAGGCAGAAAGCGCTTGGTGCCTTGGGCCGACACCAAGGTAAGCTGCTGTTATGTTCCTGTCTCTGTGATTTAGTGCCCATGAGCTGCAGAAATAGAAAGCCAAGGTAGCTTTTAGGTTTAGGATTGAAGCATGTCAGACCACATTATGGTGCATTTTAGTTTGGTAAATGTAAATTCTGTTGTTCTGGCATCCACAGATCAAAGTTTGATAAATCACAGGAAGTCACTGCTGCACTTTAAAAGGTGGCAATCAGCATCACTGCAGACAAAAAAAAAAAATGGTTGAGTAACAAATTTGCTTAACTTTCTTTGGATAATTTATTCTATTTTAAGGTGAATTGCACACTTTAACTGATATCTATTTATCAGATCAGTTTTGAACTTGTGAGTTTGAACAAAATTATGCTGATTTCTTCATTGCAAATGGACCATTTCAGCTGTGCACTTCTTAATGTTTATTATAAAATAGAGCTGAATTTAAAGTACATGGGAGTTGGAAATGCAAAACTTGAATTTACATATATTTTTAATATAAGACAATTATAAGATTAAACAAAAAATAAGTAAAACGAATCAAAGTTAATAGCCAGGCTTCTTGTTTAAACTGTGTACCGGTAATTGCTTATATATTTTCTTTATTATTTAATTATGTAGAGTATAGTTTATATACATAATATACAGTACATTGCACATACTATTTATTATGTGTAAAACTATACTGTACATAATTAAAGATGCACACCTCCATCTACAGCAGGTAAAATAAGTATTGAACACGTCAATATTTTTCTCAGTAAATACATTACTAGAGGTGCTAATGACATGAAATTTTCACCAGATGTTGGTAACAACCCAAGTGATCCATACATACAAAGAAAT
>NW_013952475.1:185758-187198 GCF_001266775.1 Austrofundulus limnaeus
TAGCACCTCTAGTAATATATTTACTGAGAAAAACGGTGACGAGTTCAATACTTATTTTACCCGCTGTATCTGGCTTAATTATAACACTTATAAAAAAAGTCTATAGCATACCAGTCTGTATATCATGTATGAGGCACATTCACATGCTGCCCACATCTTTTTATTATGTTCATAGCACTGCAATACAAAAACATTTTATCTACACTTTCTGTTTGTTGCTCTAATGTTTAGATACCAAACTGCATTTCATTGCCTTGTACTTGCACATGTGCAAGGACAATAAAGTTGAGTCTAATCTAATACAATATTTTGAAGTTAGGTGCTATAAAACATTCATCCCAGTGACTACAGATTTCACACTCGCTTTTAATTTTTGTGCTAATTTAAGAATATTTAATCTAAGTGGAAATMCACTAGCAAAGAAGACAAAAATGACAAGGTTTAAATGAAAATTGAAGGACAAAAAATAAAAAGATTTTTGGAAAAAGTAGCTTCAAGTTGTTCTTGGACAACATTTTAGGTAAAGGGGAACCCAACACAGAGCTATTTAATATCACTGCATCAGTATATAAGCAACAGAATTAGTGCATAAACATTGTATCAACAGTAAAACATGGTGGAGGTTACATCATTCTCTGGGGCTTCTTGGCTGCCTCCAGAAGTAGATGATGAAATTAGAGCTTTAACAAGGCTTATTAAAGCAATATGGGCAGATTTTAAAATCTAGGGCTGAGATGATGAATCCTTTTACAAAACAGTGACCCAAAGCGCAGAGAGGATCCGAATCTGGCTGAAGTGGAAAGACAGGGCATTATAATCCTCAATATATCATGCTTAAAAATGAGTAGGGTTAAATGTTTCCAAGCCGTGTTCATCTAATCTGACATGTTAAGTACAACACGAGGCCCGCCATGTTCTGGCCCGATCATGGTGAGATGGACTGGAAGGGTTTGAGAAGGGACACAACTGGGATTGGACGAGGGATAAGTGTTAGTTTTAGAAGGTCATCTGCCTGAATACTCCTGCACACATCCTGACATGCTGTATCTGCGCCTGTCACATGCAAATAGTTGTGCACACATTAGGCTTCCACTTGGATGAAACCCATCTGCAGCCTGTGCCTTGACCACAAATGCTAACAGTGTAATCACTAGAAAAACATGAAACACAACTGCGTCCTTTAATCCACAGGGTTCACACATGCACACACACACCCACACACACACACTGGCTTCCCAGCACACTTTCTGCACCGTATGCACTAATGCGCTCCAACACACACTGAAATACTCACACAGACCTAACCTCCTCACTCCACGGCATGGAAGAATGGAGCCAGTGTGTGTGTGTGAGGTGGTTAGCAGACAAGGGCCGGGCACACACGTTTTTCAGGGGCATGTGTGTGTGTGTGTGTGTGTGTGTGTGTGTGTGTGTGTGTGT
>NW_013952475.1:187245-194827 GCF_001266775.1 Austrofundulus limnaeus
GTGTGTGTGTGTGTGTGTGTGTGTGTGTGTGTGTGTGTGTGTTGGGGGTGCAGCAGGCTTGGAAATGTGGGTAGATTTTGGGATGGGCCCCAGCCAGTACATTTGAAATGTATTTAAATAAATAGACAGAGACATAAATAGTATTGGAGACATTTTGGGAGTCACAACATGACAAACATGGAGATCTGCAGTTGAATTTTAGGTAAAAAGAAAAGTCCATTGAAGGATGTGAGCGTGATCTTTATAGGCTGGTTTGGGAATAAATTATTAAAATCATGGCTGGGTCTAAATTTAGATACTTGTCTCAAAGCTGCACTCTGACGATTTAAAAGAAAACACTGACTTTAAAGAAATGCTGAACACAGAATCAAAAGTTTGTCATCGTCTTCGTACTCCTTCTGGTGAGCTGAGACAGTGCTGGAGTTTACTTAATAAACAAAATAAGTGTATGAAACAGATTCTGATTATATTTCAACACCTTCCTAAGTCATGATTTTTTAAAGTTCGTTAGGAATCTCTAAAAATGTCATACAGTACATTTGTAGTTGTGTTTTTCTTTGTGTGTGTTTACTGAAAAACCGAAAATCTAAAAAATATTTGTTTAAATGACTTGGACAATTATTTTAGGAAGGTTTTAATTTGAGGTCTAGCATTCCAAAAATGTACCTGCTAGTTACGTATATGCAGAGAAAGCAACAGACCCGGTTTTTCACTATTGCTGAGAAAAAAAATTATACGGTGTTTTAACGGTAAAAGAAAAAAAAGCAACAATTTCTGTTAAAAAAAACCCACCCCCATGCACCAATGAATAGTCTTACTGAACTTGCAGAGTGAGTGGTTTTAATATGGTGGAAAACTTCAAAGTCCAAGAAACCCATAGAGCTGGTCCCGGTTCAAACAAATCAAACCACTAAAACTACAGGTGTTCTCAGTGCTACAGCTAAGTTGTGCAACATTCATGTGGCAGCACTGGATATTTCTCTCATTACGCTGAACTTTTACACTGAACCAACCTTTAAGTCCGTTAGCATTGTATTTGAATTAAATGAAGAAGTCCAACTTTAAACACTTAGCTACCACAGAAAGAAGCATGTACACCACACTGAACATCCTAGAACTGCTTTCAGACTTTTTTTTAATCATGTTAAATATGTTTTAATCTTTCCATCATCAAAAACTTACCCAGAGTGTAGCTTTGACTCATTCATGCATTGGAACTGTCACTCTCAAAGCCTTGTTGTGATGACGTGCTGAAGTGGGAGTGTTGGAAATGGTAGGATTTTTTTCAAAAGACAAAGGCCAATTTCAGGGTGTTTAAATAGGCTGTGATGTACAGCATTTTCATAATAAATAAAGGTAAAGGTTACTTGATTGTGTTATGGAACTGACCTATGTGCCTGAAAATACATAACACCCCCACTTTAAATATGACTTTCTGCCAAATCATATACATTATTATTATTATGCCTCTGCCCACTGGGGCCAGATGCATACTGTTCTCTGGCTGCCTGTGTTAGTGCGGTGTCTGTTCGTCACGGGTGGTTTTGTGAGCACGATATCTCATGAAWAAAATTATATATTTACTTATAAATAGGCATAGTAACTACATGGTAGTAGGTTTGGGCATCAAAGGGTCAAAGGTCAAGGTCATTTATGATGATTGGTAATACAAAACTGGCCTTTTTTTCAATGGCAGACTTAGAGCATCTAAGATATATCAATTGACACTTTGGATTTGAGTTCCACGTTGTCATTGCCTGTCATCAAAAGCAATTATGATTTTGCGTTTGTGTGTGTGTGTGTACACACTCATATGTACGGTTGTTTGCACTTAGGATAAATATCTCCTGAAACACTGCAGTTTATTTTATTTATTGAGAGCAGTCATTGGATGTACATTTATAACTGATTATGCCTCCGCTCGAAGRGGCATATTGTTCTCTGGTTGTCTTTTTATGCGTTATCGGTGCAATTGCGCTGTATCTCCTGAACGGAGCTATTGATTTCAGTCAAAATTAACATGATAATTGTTCTTGGCCCAGCTGAGGTCTGAAAATATTTTGGAGCCAGAGGTCAAAGCTGAAGGTCAGGTAAAGTGATATTTRTTGCTTGAATCTCCTTATTTTGGATGGTACACATAAGTGGTCAGTCACTGAAATCAATGACAGTGAATATCAAAGAGAAAGTCACGCTTATACATTGATAATATAGTTACATACTTCTTAGAATGTTTAAGTTAAAAAACAGAGTTCAACAGGAAACTGCATGCAGACAAGTCTAGGGCAGGCGGAGGCATACAGGGTGGTGCTTTGGCCCCGAGTTCTACTTTGTTACCTTTTGGAATTGCACTGATTTAAAATGGCCGCAGATAACTATAGATCACACATAATGTCTTTCACAAGTTAGCTTAAAATAATAAGCAAGTAACTGTTCTTTTTGATAACATGGTTTTTGTGTAAAACTCAAGTAAAACGGCAGTATAGACTCCGTCAAGGAAGTCTTAGTGGGGTGGTGTAGTGGTGGTGGCGTATGTAACTTTTTTGAGCTTTATATCATTTTACGTCATTACCTCATCTAAAGCATACCCAGAGTGTTCCTTTGACTCGTTTATGTGTGTTCAATCCTTGAACAATGAACAAMTGAAGGTTACATTGTGGTATTTTTATTTAATTTAACTTTTTGCCTGGAAAATACATACCCCCACCAAATAAATAAATAAAAATAAAATAAAATAAAATAAAAATTGATTTGCTTATAAAACCAAAAAAGCACACAAATTGCAATTACAATTTGTAAATGGTGAAATAACATTTATTTATTTATTTATTTATTTATTTATTTATTTATTTATTTATTTATGGTTGTTTCATCTATAACTTTGTGTTTAATGTCTCTGAACATATTGTATATAATTTAAGTTATTTTTTTATTTTATTTTTTTTGTAAGAAAACTGAAGCCAGATCCATTTTTGCTGCATCTTCCAATCATCAATTCTTCTGCCATTAGGCCACATTGTTTCACTCACTGCTTCTTTATTCCACCACACTCATCCTTTTCTTTTCAGAGTAGCAGATGTGAATGACTGAATATGTGTGTGCAAGTTTTGCAGCTGAAAGTATGTGTGTGTGTTTTAGAGTGAGAGGGAAGTTAGCCAACTAGTCTTCTCTTTTGAAACCCAGAGGGCCTGGCTGACTCCAGTCCCCAACATGGTCGCCGTAAATCAGAGGGGGAAAGAGCTGAGTTAATTGCACGGGCGTTTATGAAGGAGAGAGCCTTGATTTACTCCAAAAAGCTTTACATCTCCCCTGCGGATGCGGAGTGATGAAAGGAGTAAAGCAAGGGGAAGGGGGTAGGGGGTGGTGGTGGGGGACAGGGATAGAACATGTGGGGTGTGAACAAAGTTCACTGGCAGCACATTAGATTAGATGATTGGTAAACTAGATTATGAACAGATATGTATCTTTAGCCTTGGGAATAATTGCTGAAACTTGAGCAAAGTTTGGATGAAGGAACAATTTTCCCCTTTGTAAAGTTAAACAAAAACAGCTTAAAAATACTAACAGAGGGACGTGAGTACTGTGAAACTAAGTAATGCAACATTTATTAGCATAAAAGCTCATATTTTATCACAGTGAAGTGTCTGCAGTCACTCTCCACACTCAGCTGTTCTTTCACACTACCAAATATTCTACACCTATAGGTGTTTCCTCTATGATTTATTTATGCTTAAATGTATTTTTTTTAATTATTCAGGTCTTTGTTCTTTGCTTCAGTATCTTACCTGCCATATACTGCTTTCTAAACGGCCTCGGTTTGGAAAAAAACAGATGGTTGTAACATACCATCGAGCACTTTAAACACCCACAGGACCAAAGTGCTTTACACATAACAAAACATGCATACATTCATAAAATCAGTAAAAAAAAAAAAAAAATCCCAACATAAAAACAACACTAAAAATTATGTTCAAAGGCCAAAGAGAAAAAAATGAGTTTTAAGAAGAGATTTAAAAACAGACAGGGATAATGCCTGTCTGATGTCCAAAGGAAGGTCGTTCCATAATTTAGGAGCTGCCACAGAAAAAGCACGGTCACCTCTGAGCTTACGCTTCATCTTGGGCACAGTCAGGAGCAGCTGATCAGCTGACCTGAGGGATCGAGAGGGCCTATAGGGTTGTAGCAGATTGGACAGACACAGCGGAGCAAAACAATTAAGAGCTTTAAAAGCAAATAACAAAATTTTAAAACGAATTCTAAAATATATGGGCAACCAGTGCAGGGAGGCTAAAACAGGAGAAACATGATCAAACTTTCATGTGCCAGTTTATAAGATGTGCAGCGGCATTCTGTACCCTCTGCAGGTGTGAGATACAGGACTCACTGATGCCTGAATAGTGTGTTACAGTAGTCCAGCCAACAAAAGTAACAAAAGCGTGGACTACTGTTTCAAAATGTTTCTTGGAAAGAATTGGCTTTACTTTAGCCAGCTGCCTCAGATGGTAAAATCTTGGTTGTACAACTGTTCTGATGTGGTTCTCTAACTTAAGTTCAGCATCAACTTTTATGCCTAGATTAGTAGCCAAAGTCTTGATGCACTGGGACAGTGAACCAACATCCACATCAGGTGTCTCGGTGGAGCTTCCAAAGATCATCACCTCAGTTTTGTTCTCATTAAACTTTTAAAAAAACAAACTGCCATCCAGGCTTTTATTTTCTCTAGACATAAAAACAGAGGGCTCAGAGAGTTTGGTGTCCTTTTTCTTTAATGGGACATATATCTGGGTATCATCGGCATAACAATGAAAAGCGATACCAGATTTTTCCAAGTATAGAGCCGAGAGGGAGCAGGTACAGCGTGAAGAGGAGGGGTCCTAAAACTTAGCCCTGCGGGACCCCACACAAAAGAGGAGCAGAAGAGGGTACACTTTCACCAAGACGGACACAGAAAGTACGCTCAGCTATGCAGGACCTAAACCAGTCTAGAGCTGTCMCACCAATGCCCCCCAAGTGCTCCAAACAATGAAATAAGATCTTGTGATCCACTGTGTCAAAAGCAGCTGACAGATCCAAAAGCACGAGGACAACACAGTCACCGAAATCTGTTGCTAAAAATACATCATTAAAAACTTTTAAAAGGGCAGATTCTGTACTGTGTAAAGATTTAAAACCAGACCGTGAAACCTCTAAAATATTCTGTTCATTCAAATATGCCATTAACTGGTTGTAGACTTCTTTCTCCAGAATTTTAGAAAGAAATGGCAGTTTAGGAATTGGCCTATAATTTTCAAGAACAGACGGGTCAAGATCAGGTTTCTTAAGCAGAGGTTGGACAGCTGCATGCTTTAAACATTTGTCAGGTTACAATTATTTTACAATGCCTGTTATTGCTCCAATTAGCTTATTAGCACATCTATTATTTTATAATTAATCTATTTCTTTCAATTATGGGTGTACCACCTCACTTAAAAAAAGCAATATCTGAACTATATAAATGATCTTTTAAATATAAAGAGATACCTTTCAAAACTTGAGCACTATTATTGTTAAATGAAAGCAAATTATCCAAGTTTAGCAATATGACATTGATTCAATGTTCAGCGTGAAAAAAAGGCAAGAAAGGCTTTCAAAAAAGAAAAAGAAACTAAACAAAAAAAAAACATGATTACATATTGCCAGAAGTTATATTTAGTGTGGAAAGGTTTGGGGTGGATGCAAGTCTACATGGATATGTGCTCATTCTTTCTTTTTATAGCCACCTAAAGCCTTTGTGTGAATATTTAGTTATACATAATGTGTGCACCCATCTTAGCTAATTAGTAGTGATAACAAACTTTGGATAAAGACGTGCTGTTATCCTGCCCTCCACAAAGAAGCCACAGTGAAGGCGACTGATGAGTTCCCATGCTTGCCGAACATCTGCCTTATCCACAAAGAGACAGATTACACGTACTCAACCCCACTTCTCCCCTTTCCTCCAAATATAGCAGCGCAAGCTAGGGTCTATAGTTCTCTTGCTTCTTTCCTGTGTGACGATGCTATCAGAGTTTCAGATGCTTTTTCAGCAGCTGTGCACTGCTCACAGCTCGGTCTTACACACACACACACACAAACAGTAAAGACGGAGGTGGAAGCGGTAAGAAACCGTTGAAGCCGTGGTTTTAAAGGTAGGCCTATGTGGTTGATGATGGGAAACGTTCGTTACAGTAGCATAGAAGATCTGCAGCCAAAGCATAGGAAGACAGAATAAAGGTGAGATAAAATGAATAATAATAAAAAAAGAAAGAAAAAATGTGAAAGAGAAAGCTATACGTTTACCACAAATTTCGTTTTGTGGGTTTTGGATCAAAATTAAATGAGAATTTTTGTTCCTCGTTTTATACCCTCAAGGATCAAAATAAGCAAAATTACTAGAAAAATTAGCTACTTTGTTGAGTGCAGTTTTGAACATGAAGTTGTATTTATGCTTTCTTTTACAAATAATGTTCAGTCATTAGTTTGACAATTTACAAACTGGTTAACTTTCACAAACTAAACTTGTGATATAAATTCATCAGTTTGCAGATAACATGATCCAACTGATTATGATAAAATGTTCTGTGGCTGTCTACAGAAACTCACAATACACAGTAAACTTCAAACTGTGTTGAAAGAGATGTTGAAAGTGATGCCTGTTGGTGCTCTTCTCACTGTGTCAAAAGGAACTGGTTCTCATCTGGTTCAATGGCAATAAAGTGTCATGATCGGTAGTGTTGGACCCAGAGCAGGCAGGCAGACATCATAAACTTGATTATTAAACAAAAACAAAGAACTGACATTTTCTTTTCAAGAAAATGAGTAAATATATTTATGTTTAATCAACTTGGTTTAGTGGAACCTGTAACATAACTTGGTTAAATAAATTGTGTAGAAAAGAATCAGTTGTTTTGAGTGGCTCCATCACCAGCTTTGAACTTTCCTTGACAAGGGGTAAAAAATAACTCTAATGCCTCCACCATTAAGTGGTAATATTTCAGTTCTATTTAGAAATGACAAAAAATAATTTAGTTTCCTCATTCTTACAAATAAATATCCTAACTAGAACTGCCTGAGTTTCATCCTCAGAATTGTCTTTTTTAGGACCACAATGAAATTTTGTGCAGCTGTATTCTGACTGGCTGTCAATTATATGTTTCAAAATAACCATTAAATTCCTCCTAAACTTATCCAAAATATACAGTTTGACAGTGTCATATCTGCAGTGTAGACTTCATCATCCATCATTTTAATGTTACTCAGTTAATACATCCATTTGTTACACACAAGTACTCTCGCTGTTTCCCCCRAAAATGCAAACAAAACAACATTAAAAACTTAACACAAATATGCTTAAATACTTAATTAAGAAGCACAAAAGCCTCAAAAGTTTGACAAATAAAAACACTAAGCAACAAGGTCATTCACATTATAAATAGTGCAGCAGGAGAGGCTGAAACACGTAGATGTAAATGAAATGAATAGATTGGGCAATCTAAACATTACATTTGTCAACAAAACAATAAATGCATTTATAACTTCATTTTGATATCTTAGATTATAATAGTAT
>NW_013952475.1:195558-197494 GCF_001266775.1 Austrofundulus limnaeus
TGCAAATTCTCTAGTTTGTTTTTCTTGTACAATGAGTAAAAATGAGCTGTCATTTTTTAAATTCACTTTGCAGTAGTCACTGTTTCTTTGTGTGAATAAAACTCTTTCAATGTCTTCGACAGAGCTCTGACCTCAATAGAGAAATCTTCTSCTCAGCTCAGAGCTCAGTGTTCTCAGGTGCTTGAATCCCTTTAGTTTTCCTCCAGAGGGGATTTAAAGAGCATGAATATGGATATGATGATGATAAACTCGACGATGAAGGTAGTTTGTTCTCTCTTCAGATAAGRGCTAATCGCATTTGGAAAATGTAGCCGTAGAGCTATAGGTGTAAACTTGGCCAGCAGCATTATCTGGATGCGGGGATGCGGGCTATGAAGGAAGGTGTGTATGTGTGTACATTGTGTGTGTTGGTGTGTTAGGAAATCATTCAGTGCAGCCTTGAATTATTTACCCTGAAAGGGAACAGATCTTCGTAGGGGGCTGGTGGGATGGAGGATGTTATCTGCTCACGTATAATCCCAAACTATGATTGATCTTTTGACTTCTCCGTCATCACTCTTTTCTTTCTTTTCCCTATCCCTTCTTTTCATCCTCCTCCTCCAATCATCCCAGTTTWTTTTTTTTTTCTTTTTAAACTGCATATTGCTCTGTGCAAATGAGGGAGCTGGATGAGGGGGTTATAATTAGCCCAGATAGTCTTATTCATATTCAAATTTTATATCTAATCTCACCAAGGATTTCTAAAAAGGAATAAGGATTGGCTTGCCCATCTTCATCAGAGGATTTGATAGGTCACATTCCCAAGGAACAGAGTAAACCAAATATCATTCAGTATGTTTAATTCAAAACTGTCCTCTTATGAAAAACAACCCAGGTCATTTGTGCATTCAGATTATACTGTATACAACACCATATTTTAATGTGGAAGTGTTTTATATTGGTATAAGTAATTGCATGAGTTAAAAGGGAGTGAGGTGGGACAGTTATAAACACTATATTTACAACATTTTGGAGCTAAATTAGACTTAGACAGGGTTTGAAACATTTTTATGGTTTCTAATTATGTTTTTCAACATTACTTTTAGTGCTAAAGTGAACCTACTCCTGGCATTTTCCATTTTCAGTGCCAACCGGTTGGATCCTCTGAGGCAACGGTTCACAAACTTTCCACTGAAAATAAAAGCTGCAGAGAATTGTGACCCCCATTATGACTGGTTAAAGTATACCGACATTTCTAATAAGCCATTTGACACAGAGCCTAATCAACCTTTTTAATTTGTTCTCTCTGTTTCTCACCTGGACTCCTGGGTACATGATTTCTTTTCATTGCAGTGCAACGTGCATGCTTTTAGCTTTGCTAACAATGCACATAATTTGTGAATTTAACTATTTTATTATTTTTTTTTATCTTTTTGTGTCTCACACTTCACAGGTGTAAGAAACCTATCCTGGAGGGATGCTGTTGACATAAATGAGCTGTATCTGTACATTTAAGAATTATTTTTAAGGTCTTAGTGTAATTGATTTGTACTGTTTGTACTCACCTTATTAAGAAACCCTGTGTTGGTTAACTGAAAGAATAATGAGAAAACAAATTGTTCAAAAATGACTCCATCTGACCAAAATTTGAATAATTTAAGTTTGTTGATATTCTATTTTTATAAGACACAGTTCATAACAAATGGCTCAAAACAGTATCTTTGAAAAATCATTGCAAATACAGTGTGAATTACTACAATAMTCAAACTACAGTTACCATAAATGCATATACAAAAATATAAAAACCTCAATGATTATCTTATACAAGACAATTTATCTATTTTCGAATTTTTATCGGGCTTGGTTTGCTCAGAACCAGCCTGACTGTTTTAAAAGGCAGGGGCTGTGTCATAAGCAAGCAGTGAAGCTTGCTTGACAAATATACAGTATATATATA
>NW_013952475.1:198095-214067 GCF_001266775.1 Austrofundulus limnaeus
TATATATATATATATATGTTTCAATAAACAACTCGCAGGAAGTTCCTGCGAGTTCCCCTTTGATGTCACTTCCTGTTTCACTTTGATCTAAGTTGGAAAAAAATAGGCCAGTTATGAGACAGAATTGGTAAAATCATGTGTATTATGCCAAGTTTCTTAAGTATAAAGATGTATTCTTTGACTTTTTGTACTGAAGGATATGCATGTGACAGGCACTTTGAGTACATACATTGTACAGTTTTTGATAAACACATGAACACATTTTAGAAAGTATTTGGAGAGAAATAGTTTTGAAGCAGGCAAAATGCATTAAACATGTTTTGAAGAGATTAATTTGCTGATTGCTACTTTTACTGTGAAACTGGTTTCAAAAGTCACATTTAGGTTTTTTTTTTGGAATTTTTCCAGGATAATTGTCTAAGCATAATTATTCTATACATGCAACACATTTACTAATCTAATTTTACCTTTTCCTTTAGTTACATATTTGAGCAAACAAAATTAAACCAAAACCTCTGCTGTAGAAAGTCACTTCTTTTACCAACAGTGGCTAATGTTTTATTAAAGAATCTGCTCCAGACTTGAGTAGCTGCTGATTCCCACATGCACAACCCAGCAGGAGATTCTCCATGTGAGACTTTCTCTCACAGCTCAAAATAATCTGAAGTGGTCCCTGGGCAGAGTCCACAGGAGGGAGAACATGATGCAAAAAAAGTTTCCTGAGGAAATTACAGGGCTCCTACGACTGTACAAGAATACTTGATCAGGAATGTCTTTAAAAGATATGCTTAATTGAGATTGTTTGGGTTGGTATTTAACATACCAGCTGAGGTGGCATGGTTTGTTACATTGTTGTTGGGTAATAACCAGTAAGGTGAAACCACCTGCAGTTCTGAAAAAAATAGGCAGAGGTGATTACAGCACCTATAATTAGACACTGAGTGACAAGACTGACCAGGTTCTAAAATAACTCTCTTCATGTTGTGAACAAAAAATGTAGAGAAAATATATAAAATATCAAATTAGTTGTTAAACTTTTTTAGATCATCCTCCACTATAAGAGGTGGCAAATTTTAAAGGAAACATGTTGTCAACCCTGTAAATTATTCTGCTACACTCTTTGCATATTTATTCCTAATCAGAGCACTATTTTTCATTTACTGAGCCACTGCTATGCATAAGRGTGACTACAGAAAAATACATTCAGACTCAGGCTATTGTAATGAACAAATGGATTCAGCAATGATTTTGAATGAATAAAGAGCACACTATTACATTWAATGCRGGCATTTTAAATCCAGAGAAACAAGAAATAACAGATCAGGATGAAAACAGTGACCGCACCAAGCAGAGTAGAAAAACCGAACAAAATAAGGACTTTGAATATTTACAAGCTACAAATAGTGGTGTCCAGTACCTGATATGACAAATAAGTTAACGATTTGTTTTTGACATGCATCACATGCATGACAAGCTCAGAATCGAATCAGGTAACACGCGCTCATCGAGTAAATCTGAGACTCCCGGGCATAGAGTTGTTTCTATTTATCCAARTTATCTGTATGTGAGAACGAATAATGGGAAGTCCTAACCGACAGGAGCCACCTCATGTCGTGACTGATGCCAGTTTATATTTGCCCGCTGATTGACAGCAATGACATTTCATGGTTGGGAGGCATTCTTTCTGAATGCTTTGTCTCAAGCTTGACCTGCGTCCTTCCCCTTTAAGGTGTTTGAACATGTTTGTTGATTTTTTTTTCTTTCATGTGACTCTTGATGTTGGACATTCTCTCCTTTGTTCGTTTTTTTTTTTTTTTGGAATCCATCTCTGGAAAAGGTTGAAAATGATACGCAGCTCATGGACTGCTCGTCAAAGGACAGCAGTCATTTGAAATGATTCTTGATTTGAGTCCTAGTTAAAACCTTGATACAGCATGGCATGTTGCTTTCTGGCTGACGCCGCTTCCAAAATCATGAATATATTTCTGTAAGTTAGATGGATAGCTGCCATGTCAGTCGCTACCAAAACAACGTTACTGCAGTTTACTTTCTTGCACTCACAAGAAAGTAAACAATTTGGACACCTATTTGTTTTTACGAGGGCTTGTCAATGACTGAATCATATRAAGTAGCCAAAATGCTGAATTTATAACTACAAATGCAGGTTTTTTTTTGACAAAAGCCAGGAATAGAAAGCAGAGCAGGAAATGGTCTCAACTGAGGAAATTCATTAAAAAGCTCATTTTCTGCCTACATTTTAAAAGTATGTAATGACTTCTTTTGTGAGGCAGCTAAATTCTCTCACAGAAATGGCAGAATCACAATCATGGAAGAAATCCTCATCAGTTTAAAGCCATGTTGTGTTTGACCAATCAACACCCGGTATTAAAGGTTTTGGATCAGTTAGTTAAAACTGGTGGATATCTTTTTCCCTTCTACCCACTTACATTAGTTCAATTTGAAGACATAAACTTAGAGAAATTGTATTTCCTGCAAAAATGCAGTGAAAATGCTTAAACACCCAAAACAGTAGGAGGTTCTTTAAGAGACAGAGGCCAATTTCACAGCATTTAGATAGGCTATGATGCAAAGGGAAATTTATTTGAGATATATATACAGCTTTTTCAGAACAGTTGAAGGTAACATGGATACTTGGTTGTGGTTTAGAATTGAACTATAAGCCTGGGAAATACATGGTACCCCACTTAATGCTGAAAGTTCTTTGTTGAAGCTGCTGAAGAAACTGAAAAGGTTCAACAGCAAAACAAAAAAAGTTAAATTTGAACAGTTGACTTTTGTTGAAAGTATGTCAAAAAAGTGGAAAATCAGTCATAGCAGTAAGATACTGAAATTTCACAAAAATAATTTTAGCTAAAAACAGCTCAAATTAGTTAAAATTGGCTTAAAATAATTACAAACACAGCAAACAGCTGAAATTTGTAGGAAATAGCTGGAAAAAGCAGACAAATCTTTGAGCACAAAAACTTTTAAATCAGCAGAAGAATAGAAGAGAAAGCCAGATCGATGGACAAAAAGCTAAAGTCATCAAAATAGAATTGCTAAGGGAAGCTTAAACTAGCACAAATTTTTTAAAAAGAACTGAGCACAAAAGGTAAAAAAGTTCAGTAAAGATTTCTGAACATTTTGAAGGGTTTTGAAGATACTGAAGACAGCTCCATTCATTTTCAATGAGAAGTAAAGAAGCCAAAAAAAGTTAAACATCTCAAAAAATTGCTCAAATACCAAAAGCCGTAACCCTGAATGAAGTTAAACATTTTAATATGTTATGTATGTATGTATGTATGTATGTATGTATGTATGTATGTATGTATGTATGTATGTATGTATGTATGTACAGTATATGAAATGTTGAAATAGGACAAAAAATACGGAACAAGATATGTGCTGAAAAACATAAGGAAGAAAAATGATCTTAATAGTGTGAATGCTTTATTAGCATTCACATTATGGCTGCATTAAAATATATTCCCATCATATATTAGCTCTATCTTCAATTGTATCTCAAAACGAAAAATACTGTTAAAAAATTCCACTGCCATTGCATCACAGAGTTATATGAGGCAACACATGTTTTTGTGCTTAAATTTAATACAAAACATATCTTACACATGCATTTTTTTGTAGCAACTCATCTGAGATTTATACTTGAGACTTCCTGATTAAACATTTATTTTCAATGAGCTTGTCAGACTTTCTGCAAAAGAATCAGAAGATAATTGGACACTGCCAATTATTTTGATGCACGGCACGTTATCAGAAAGGGTTGATTGCGCTTCTGTCCCCCCTGTGAAAAAGTACAAATCAATATCCACACTGCTCTGGTCATTACTGTGTTCTTGACTGACAAGAGAAGTCGGGAACACACGAAGGGAAAGGTTTATGTGGGGTAGTGAGATAATTCCATTTTAGATGTTTAAGTATGAATTTTTTAAAGCATGAAAAAAAAAACATGTATGCTGTCAACACAGAGTGCAGTGACAACAAAGTGACATGTACTTTGTATAGATTTTAAAAAGTTCAGAGCTAATACTCCCAACTGCAGAGATGACACATTTAACTACAGTGAGCGGTGATTTCAAGCCTTCACTCAAAGTCTGCGGATAAATCTCATCAAACAGTCTAATGCCAAAAATAATTAATCAGCTTTTCTGCTCAAATGTAAAAATCTCCCACAGTCTCCAGAGATAAGGCTATTTTCGTCAGAAACTCAGTGCATGTTCGTCGTTGTCAACATATTTRAATTTTAAATACATTAAAACACTTGATGCACACAAAAAAGTGCACCGATGCTAAATTCTGTAAACACTATTGAAATTTGAACTCATGACAGATTCATTCCCATGTGAATAGCATGTACTTCTGATAATATGCATGCTACATCAATGCGGTACAATAAGTTAGTTAAAAAACAATGAGCATTGAAGTGAATTTCAGCTGAGCTGGGTGTTATTCTGTTCTTTTTTTTCATCACATATGTGAGCAGTGCCTGGGTCCTGCAGGAAACCTAATGGAGTGTGTCTTTTTCAGGCTTTGGGAGGCGACTCCCTGCTGGTAATGCAGTGAGAGAAGAGCAGAGGAGCAACCAGACGAGCAAAGACAGCCGCCACCTCACACCGGGTGATGACTGCACTAACTCCATCATGGACTCTAATAACACGGCATCAGGGGCTCTTGGTGCTGAGCTTGCAGACCAATGGTATTGCAAATGCTTTTTTGTGTCCAGAATCGTTTATTTCTTATCGAAAGGACTACAGTGTCAGATTTCCTTGCCCTTTGCAAAGGTCTGTTCAGTTTGAACATTTTTTTYGCCTGAACTTCTTAATAATAGTGTTGCAAATAGTCAGACATCTGTTTCAATGATTTAAATGTATTATTTTAAACTATAATGTTTTATTTGACTGCAATGCAGCAAAACCTCATGTGACCTTGACCTTCAGAAATACGTAAATGTGCAAAAACAGCRTTCAATGTAAACAAAAAAATAATAAAAAATTATTACTGACATTTGGCTTTCAGAAAACAAAAGAGCTTTTCAATAAGGTCAAATGCAAGCTATCAAAGCAGAAAAAAAATGTTTGCATCGTAAATACGCTCTAAAATCTTCACAGGTCAGCCATAGTTAAACCGCTTGCTAATATTTTGTCAAGATCCACTTTTTGTGACCAATACAGCTCCTGAAAGAGCCTTTGTGGTGGGTCAGTAGTCTCCTCAAAGGAATGTTTTGGATTCTGTGGGTTCTAGGGCGGAGCTTCTGTAAAATAAGGCTTGTTCCTGCATATTCCACAGATGCTTGATAAAGCTATCTGAGATGAATGGTGGTTGGATCAACATTTTTGGGCTTGTTTTTGGGTGAAAAACAGTTTTTGAGTTGTTTTTACATCTTTTGTAGCACTGTCTTTGTGAGGAAGCTGCTCCTTTAAAAGGGGACATATACAAAATCCACTTTGGATTTGGAAAATTCCACATTGGACTTATACCAACTATACAGTTTGGTCATTTTCATTCTCCTCTGGCTCTGGGTAAGACTCTGGCTCCATCATAAAAGGCTGGCATGACAAGCCTTCCCTTATTGGCATATTTTTATTAACTTGTAAATAAAACGTTTCTGTGCCACTAGATAGCCGTAACCCCCTCTCTCAAACTAGAACCGTTATGGAAGCTGGCGGGGGACAGCGTGTAAGGCGTTTTATTTGGCTTTAAGGAGACAGCGTCAAAACAAGCTGCTTTGAGACAAGCCTCAGAAAAAAGGGGTGAAAGTGCGACTTGTAAAGTAACCACAAGGAGGAAATTAGACCAAAGAATTGCAGTTCCACTTTATATCGAACCCAAGTGATTTATTAAATGTGAAAAAGAAAGATTTAAAAGCATGATGTGTCAACTTTTACAAATCTTTATTACGACAGGTTTGGCAATTGGATCAGTGTTTAGGTGGGGAAGTCCAAACAACATGAATGTGAATGTCAGGACCCCGAGCTTAGAAAAATTTCAAAGGTTTTAAAGGGTCACTACCATCAACCATTTGTTCAATAACAGCCAAGTCCTGTTGGCTGTTATTGAACCAACGGTCTCCATTTAAATTAGAACAGAGGATAGTCTACAGTTGGAAACAGCTAGACAGTTTGGCAGCAGACTTTTATAACTCTTCTGAAACATTAAATAAATTCCTTCCATGCTGTGGTTGGCCTTGCCTGCACAAAATGTAAGGAATATATTTATAGCTTTAGTCTTACAATCAAGTTTTATGTATGTTCCATCTTTCCAAATGTTTAATTAAAATCAGTTCCCATGTAAAGATTTTTACTTTACAGTTTCTACACATGAGAACTCTCAGTAAAGCAGCATGGTGAGCTACAGCATGATGCCCCCTGGGGGTTTTAACTGTTTGAAATATACAAAAGTACATTATGTGGAAACTTAGAGCCTACAAGACCATTTAACTACCTTCGTAAAGTACAAAGTTGATTTTATGCAGCTGCTTTTGAAGGGCTAAAAGAGACAGAAGAACAAAACCTGTTTGACAAAATTGTGAAAAATGAWTGTGGCTCATCCAACACCGTGTGCAGAAGTTGAAAGTCAACAAGGACCAGAAGAAAGAGGTCAAGGAATCCGTTTGAAAGCGAGCCCGTGTTGTTTCTCACAGGCAGGAAGGAGCGGCCGTCCAGCCACGAGGTGAAGAAGCTCTTGTCTTTCCTCAGAGATGCTGCCTGTTGTTGTTAACAGTTTTTTTCCTTCTTTTTTTTTTTTTTTTGCAGGAAGGGGAGCGTAGTAGTGACTCACACAGACAGTAGTAATTAAAGCCAGCTTTTCAATCTGAAAGAGCAGAAAGATTTAATACGGATGTGTACTTTCTATCAACCCCCATTCCCCTATTCCTCCTTGAGCACACGCAGCCACAGAAAGCATGGACATCTTCTGCAACACGCACTGTTTGTAGCCTTATATACTGATACATGTGCACAAGATGAAAGCATCAGAAAATCTCCATAATGAATTGAACAACTAGGACACTGCTCATTAGAGATGCATTTGTGTACGTGAGGAACAGGCGATTTATTATTTTCAGTCACACAGATTCTGGTGCAAGTCGTTGGAATCAGAGAGATATTTTAATATGTCTTCAGCCCAGAAAATCTGTTTAGCAGTTAGTCAGGATGGGAGCACACCCGAATGAATTCACATTTGCTTTAAATGGCTCCTCCTGTCTTAATACTGTTTTTTTTCCAGTGCTGTGGCATGCAAAGATAAAAACACATTTCGAATGTGTTAGTTCAAGGCTGAGAGTTACTTTGCAGTGCATTAGAACAGTAAAGACAAAGGCAAAAATGATGAATCAGATTAAACGTTTGGTTTGTTTGGATTCCATTCTAATTTATGTCAAGAATTATATTTGTTCATGTCAGCTGCAAACAAATAAAAAGGGGCTAGCAGAGAGTCTAAACAAATATGCGAGCAAATCGAGCAGTTCAACCACACTCCACAAATCTCTTTTAACTCAGTTTTCCCTTTCTTTGCTACCACCTTCCAGCTGCTCAACTCCGAACCGTTGCATTTCGAAAATTACACTGTAGCCTGGCTGCCTATGGATTCAATTAATCAACACTTCCTGGAGTTTAGGGCACAGTTAACCAGCTCCTTTGTGCTCACAAGCACTTGTTGCTTTTGTCATCAGTACGCCTCACTTCCTCTTCACAAGGAGAGGAGCGACCAAGACAACAGAGAGCTCCCAGGCCTTGTCAAACACACARAGTCATGTTAAGTGTTGTTTCTTTTCTCCCCTCTGAACAGTATTAAAGTCTTTTTAACAAACCTCCCAAGCCTTTTTTGTCCATTTCTTTCACAACTGTCACAATCCTTCTTCTGTAATTATGAATGTGTTATTTTTTTCCACTCGAGTTTGAAAGATGACTTTATTAGAAATGTGACTCGGTCCTCTTTTTTTAAAGCTGGATGAACCGAATCAGATCTAAATTCATTTCAACTTAAATGTATCCCCCAGTAAAACACCTGCTCTTGAAGCCRAGCTTAGATAAAGTGGCAAAGTCAGAGAAATTCGAATAAAGTTTGATTTTATTGTTCATGGAGGGTTGCAGAATATTCTCCTGACTTGTGTAGAGTTTGCATGTTGTATCTGTGCATATGTGGGTTTTCTACTCAGCTTTTCATTCATAAACTAAAAACCTGCATTACTTCACCTAGATATTTTTACATATAAGGGGTGCAACAATACAGAAAATTCACGATTCGGTTCGGTTCGATACTTTAGTCTCACGGTTTGATATTTTTTTGATACAAAAAAAGAAAAATGTCCATGCCCCTTTTAACTTGTAATTTATTAAAATTAATTATGGACATTTGTTTAACCTCTAAAGTACAGTTTTTAAATTAAATGTTGCTGAAACAGCAAGTTTCTCAGTGGATCTGCACTCAAATACAGCCTAGGTGGAGTAGTCGAACACAGATCCWCTGATCCWTTAACACAGAGCWTCTTCAGAAGACAAGTTGATAAAGTAAATTTTAAAAATCTGAATTGTTCGATACAAKTGTGTATTGAACCTAAAGYACYGTATTGAAGGGTTCGATACGGGTACATGTATTGTTGCACCCCTATTACATATCCATACAATACTACAATATTGCTCAGTTTTTTGTCATAGGCATATGCAAACAATGTGTTTCATCATTTTAAAGTGTTTGTTTTCATTACAACAAAAGATCAAAGCACTGACACATCATACAATAAGTGATTATGTTGTGCAAATATTTAATAAAATAGGTTTTACAATGATATTCATTTGGAATTTTATTATTTCCCTACAAAAATAGTACACATAATTGTTAAATTTGTCAAATTTAAATATTTTAAACACACTTAAAGTTTATGACTCAGTCTTGGCCATGTCCTGGTTTGGGTGGTTTAGTGCAGAGATATCAGGTTAAAAACAGTTATTAAACCGATATATGGTTATACCGAATATTCATGAAAGTCGGTCCTAAATTCAAGAAACGAGCTCCTAAATTTGTCGAATTTCTTCTGTTTTCAGGAGTTCTTTTAACGTCTAATTGTTGCATGTCAACACGCTAAACAGGGAATAAAGTTTGAACAAAAATTAACATGGTACAGATAAAGGAATATTGTTATTGTATAATTATGTTGTATTTTTGTGTATTTATTTTTTGAGGGCTTGGTTGTGTTGCACAAAGAGTCATGGTGCTCCTCGTGCACACCTCCCTTTGTCTTGGACTAATTCCACAATCTTGTCCTCAAGAATAGGACTCTCATTCACCATGTTTACAAAGGGCCCCCGAGCGTGACCCCTCATTATGAACGGCCCCTCCCCTTACAACTGAAAAAGCCCCTCGAGGGCATCAAGCATCAGAAAGAAAAAAAAATCACACAAACTGCATTTGCATTTGATTTGATTATCCTTCATGGTTGATTCATTGCCCCTTTGAGCTTCTGTTAGGGAACGTCTTGCACAAGCTAACAGTCTGACACATGTAACTGTAGATCACTAAAGAAATAAATCTTCAGATTTCTCAAGTTTTTGGAAAGTWTGTTTCATTTTTATCAATGATAATAGTTACCTAGAAATCATTAGAGAGACAACAAATGTAACTTTAAAAAGGTAAGGGGAAATAACATATGTCTACAACATTAAATGTTCTTTCAAAATAAAAGTTTCTTACTGAGCGCCCAATTAATGATTTATTTATTTATAGCTTTTGCTCAGTGTTGTTTTTATTTATTTATTGATTGATTTATTTATTTGTTTATTTATTTATTTATTTATTGCTGTAAACTGAAAAGCTTCTGCAAAGCACAAGTTTAAAGTGTAATTGCATACATTCACTGATCAGACTGCAAAGAAATATGCAACAAACTGTCCTTTAATGAAAAACTAAAAGAAATTCAGCAAATGCACTTCAAATACTTTCAAATGGCAAGTGTATTTATATTCACATGATAAAGGTTACTTAAACTAATCTTAAAAGTATAAAAATAAGTTATTATAGACCAACAGTACCCATWCAACTTTAAGCCCAAGATTGAGATTATAACTGTTTGTCTACAGACAAACGAATCAGATAAGAACATATCATTTAAGATTGTGGTAAAGAACAACTTTATGCAACAAATAACATTTTGCTACTTCACATTTTACAAAATGTACATTGGATCAAGAACAACCATGCAAAAAATACATCAAAATGTAAAATCTGATTATTTTTAAGACTTCAAGAGACATCATTGAGTGCAATTTTACAGTATGTCAAACCAGCATCAAGAATGTCACATTTATGTTTATCAAACATTGATGGTCATAAACTAGTGAAATTACATCCTAGTTCGGTTCTGTACTAACATGTTCAGGCCAGAKGCACTGAAAAGCAACAAGTCAAAGCTAATCGTATTATTCTTTTCTACAGAAAGAAACAGAAATGCTTTGTATAAAAAATAGACTAAAACATTTAAATAAAATTGAATCTTACACATATTTTCAGCCCTGTGTTAAAAAAGTTGTCTTTTTCTTATGCCTATTAAAATATTACAATATCTTTATATTTTTAAGAAAACCTAATATTGTGCAAAAACAAAAAGGGGACATTTTTCTTTGCTTGCTGATTCATTTTTGCAGATATATAGTTAGACAACAGAATGTGGTTGTTCTGCTCTGAGACATTTTAGATGCTCTGCTTTCCTGTTCCTGTTTCCCTTGTGGATGACAGTGTGTGTGTGTGTGTGTGTGTGTGTGTGTGTGTGCTTGAGTACATGTCTGCAGGGCAGCTGTGTCCTCAATATGTGGGGACCTGACCCAGCTGTCACAAACCATACAGTAGGAGGTCTTTGTGAAAGCGCGGAAATAAAATGTATGTTCGTCTCTCAGCAGGAACTGGCAGKGAATTTGCAGCATTTGATATGAACACGAGTCTCATCTGAACAGATATCAACTTTAATTTTGTTACATTTTACTTCGGTTTCTTTTTTCCCTTCAAAAATAAAATGCCTTTTCTGACTTCAGACACACGATCTAATAGATGCAAAGATGTTTTGTTTCAGAAAGACATCAAACTCTCCTGATTGCAGTTATAATGCTATGTATGTAAAGGTTTGTAAAATATGTGAGCTTAGTGATCAACACCGTAACATGTTCTCTGCTAGTTACACTAAAAGGGTGGAATAAGTTTAATTTCATAGTTCTAATAATCTGAATTTAAAAACGCAGAGACAAAACATTTTTCCAAAACCTTTGAACTAATCTCCTCARCATCATACTAAATGAGTAAAAATACCTTGAGCAGAGTCTACTGTTTTGTTTGCAGCRGGCCRGATTAGTTGTTATTCTCTTTTTATCCATAATTCATTTTGCAAATCTTTGCATAAATTGTGTCCTTTATGAATTTCCGCTGTTGTCTACATAGCACACAGGGCTTTAGGCTAAAATATAATATGGCCGAGCCCTTTAAAGCAAATATGATTTGAAAGGCTGGCAAAGGCGAGGGGACGCAGCTGTCGGCGAAGCATATCTTTTTTAAGGGCTGCCCCTAATGATTGGAGACAGTTGGCAATTACGTAAGTATTCACTTTTAGGCCACTGGGCTGTACACTGTGTCAAGCCCCCTCACATCCTTGCACACAAGCAATACAAGGGGGCTGGGGAGGTAGGGGGTGGAGGTGAGGTGCGGATGAGTGAACAAGAGCAAGAAGAATGGGGACGCTGGCCAAAGACCAATGCGCATGCTGACTTTGAGAGGAGCATATACAATTAAACAGAAAAAAAGAGATAGATTAAAAAACATGAAAAAAAGATTAGAGGAAAAGCAGGTAATAGTAAAACAAGTGTAAWCAGAATCATCTAAACTTAGCACAAAAGTAAGGAAATGTATGGTTGATTATTTCTTGTAACAATGCTTCTTAGCAATAAATCTTATACCGAGCACCTGACTGGCAGCACCTGGAGGTACCAGAAGCTCAAAACAAGTGTCAATAGCAACAACAAAACAAGCTGTTTGGCAATGACAAAGAAGATCTGGCAAAGGTTTCATGTGCACAACCTACAKACTCAGCTCTACYKCTCATCCCACAAATGCATGTTCCTTACAAATGTGGCACTATTTAATRAACAGGAAATTAACAGGCTGTCTAATGGTACAAGATTTATTGTCAAGAAACACTGTTACAATAAAGACATAATCTGCCAAACACTCATTTCCTTACTTTTTGTAAGTATACAGTATTATGTCAAATAAAGAAGCATAAGGGAAGAGAAAATGAAAAGCCACAACATGTAACAAAAATCAATTTATGTGGTTTAACTTCTACAGCAGGGGGTCTCCAACCTTTCTTTCCTTAAGAGCTACATGGTGAAATTGTCAGAGAGCTACTTTTTTACAACATTTAATTTTAAACTTAAATAGGACCATAAGCTTGTTTTGCACAAAAAAATAAAACATTGTTATCAATTCACATAAAACTACCACAAAGAACACTGAATTTACATGAATGTGCTTTTTGTGTTTATCCATTCATATTACAGTGTATTTCACACTACTAACTTAGAGTTTAACCATGACMGATTTGTGCACAAATAACATTGGGTGACGGGTCTCCAATTTATTTTCCCAGTGACAAATTAAATTTTGCTTCTCCTAATTTTTCATAAGCACTGAAGAGCTACTTTAAATGAGCYCATGAGCTACCGGTAGCTCACAAGCTACTGCCTGTTCTACAGTATTTTTTTCTTAGAAGCTGATTATTGCTGAAAATAAGTTGCTTTACTCATTTGTTTAATCTTTAAATAGTTCAGAAACTTTCAAATGCAGATCTGTGGAATTCATCTCACCTGTTTTACAACAAGAACATCATATTTGTTTACCTACAGAATATAGTCAGCTTAATGTAGGTCAATCACATGATTTAAGCTACTGCCATTTGTTTTTTGGCAGATTCAGCCAAGTGTCTTGTTTACACTGAGTGCATATCTWTAGCCTTTCCACAAAACATGAACAACGCCGTACCCAAATAACTGAAAATGGTGTACAGGAACACACAGGAACAGGACTCTATCAAAAATGGTGCAGAAGAATGAGCTAAGGTACTGTTGGACTTCCAGACCCAGACTGACAAACAGGTACTGACTAACCAACCGGACAATTTGAAGTCAAGTCCAGTCAAATTTATTTACAAAGCATGTTTGAAAAACAGCAGGTTGTGATGGTCGACAAGCTACATGAAAAAGGCAGTGGTTATAGATGTGGCAATCCTAAGAGAATGTAACGTCAGGGAGAAGGAGCATACGAAGCTGAGAATAAATAAAGGAGCTGGGGAGAGTCGAGGCGTTAGTGGTGCCAGCTGTGTCTCAGTTCAGGGGTTGCAGCTAACATAGAACAGGGCCCACATAGGCCACACTCTACATAGGTCATAGGCAGTCCATGCAGGCTGCATAACACGGCCTCTGAAATGAGACAGTCTAGCCGTTCACACATCTGTTCTGGGGATGTATAACTTCACAAAACACGTAAATAAATAAAACATTTTTATTTTGAGTTTAGATCTAGTATCAGTACTTGTAATTGCATGTAATTTAACGTCATTGCAGCCAAATTTTTCATCAGCTAAGCGGCAAAACATTACCTTTAAAAACTTTTTGGTTTGTGATGAATTTCCAAACCCTGCCATAAAAAAAACCCACTGGTTTTGTGTTTTTGTTTAGTTTGTTGACTGCACAATGAATCCTGGGATATTGTCGGCCACATAGGATACTCAGATTCAGCCAACATTTTCATGGTTTTGTCAGCCTCATGAGCAGGGGCCTACGAACTGGGACAGCCCATGATGTGACGTAGGGACATGAGCGGCCGACAAATGAGCCCTACCCCTGCAGCCCCTGAACTGATACACAACCAGTGTTGATTGGAGCATTCGTGTGATAAAAATTTTAGAATTGTAAGAAACCATTTTGAGTAAAATCAAGAAACGTTTAAGATCATAGAAAGAGGAAAACCGTCCTTATGCATGCTACGAATGCACACGTGTGTATTATAATTTAACTTGTAGCAGTAATCAAACTATTCAGCCCTGAAGCATTTTAAATCACCACACTGAGATATTTAGTACATCATTAGCAATGTGTCAGCTATTACACCACTTTTGTTTTTTCCTGTGAGAGGGTATACTTGGCCCCACCACCTGTTTCTCATTCAAACCTGGAAGGTTAACAGCTGCCTGGGAAGAAGACTGATTCATGCACACTAACAGACACAAGCACATTGACACACACACACACACTGCATTACTGATTCAGTCAATGACAGTCGTTATCCACACTGTGGCCATCACAGCCATACTTTGTTTGCTACAGTCAAGAGTCACAGTGAGTGGAAGGAGATCATGTCTTTTTCCCCACAGTCTCACAAAGGGTTATTGAAATCATTGTTGGTCCCAAAGCATCTAATTGCTTTTTCATTTTTTCCCCCCATTATTGATTGTGATGAGTGGCTCACGCACTCTCAGTTGCTTTTATCACTTGGTGGCATGTGGGTGTTTGTTTGAATATGAGTGAGAGAGAGAGAGACAAATAAAGTTGAAGAAAGTGTGCGTTTACACCGCTGCCCGGATACTGAGTGCAGTCCTCAGTGCAGGAACTGCTGATGGCCTTTGCTTTATTAACAGACTTGTCTGCGGTGCTTGGAGTGGTATCCCACAGAGCCCACTCATCTGTTGTCAAATATTTATAAATGTCACAGAGCTAAGGTCTCTAAATGAACCTGGGGTTGTCTGTGAGGATCTCTAAACAGTGAGTTGGTTGGTTTTAACCTATTTTGCCATTTTTTTGGTATACATTCTAAATTTAATGACATAATTTCTTGGGAAGGATTGAATTTTAATTTTGTTAGCAATGCTAATCAGTAACAAACAGAAAACCGGTGACCCATTCAGTGATCTTTGAAGATTTAAAATCTCACAATCAGCTGTCTTCCTGTGAAACATCAAAGCTCATATCTCCAGAGAATCKTTGCTCCATGTCCCCGATACTGTTAAGTACTTAATCTTCCCCAAATTATCTGTAAGCCGTGGTATGTTTTCTTTAAATGAACCTGGTCTTTAGCAAATAACTTGCTTTTAATGTTTGCAGTGACAAAACGGAACAGAGGGGTGCATTTAACTTGAGAACCAGCTGTCGTCAAAGCTGGGAATGTTTAGACATTTAATGGTTATGAGTAACATAATCACACACTGTCATGCAATTCTCTTTTTTTATCAAAGGCCTGCTCTGCTGTGTTCCTATTGCTGGACTGACTTGGCACCAAACKTTTACCCTGTTAAGTAGCTGAAAGAAAAGGTATGAGTGCAACTCTCAAGTTTTAAAAATCCCTAAAATATCTGAAATAGTTTTGTTTGAAAATTCAAATGATGGTCCTCAAAGGGCCAATTTGAACAATTACCTTGAACAATTTGTGTACAGCTTCCACTAAACATGAAACTAGTTGTTCCTCATTCCTACCACTGAGCATTGCAAACAAACCATAATTGAACTCTTTGTGGTWTTTCTGGCACAAAATCAGCATTTTAACAAGTTCTCTCGTTAACACTAAAACACACTATGTTTACAACTGACTAACTATGAAATAAATATTAAAGAAAAACTATTAAAAGTAAAAATAAGAGTGTTTTACTCACTGTTGGATTGTGGCGAATGTTCATGGGAAGTGGGAGAGTTCAGAATTTAAGATGGCAGCTAAGCAGCATGCATTATGGGTGATGTAGTTTATGGTCATTGATGGCTTTAAAGCAGCTTATTTTGACATATTTATACAGGGATATTCAGATATTCAACTAAATTGTTCAGGGAGACACGGGTTTTCAAAGCCAACAGCTCAGGGGCAAGAAAAGTATTACTATTGTTCACCTTTTATTTTTTTATTTATTTATTTAGCTGCATTGAATAATAC
>NW_013952475.1:215203-223118 GCF_001266775.1 Austrofundulus limnaeus
CCCCACCCTCCACCCTCCATTCTCTGACATCTAAGAAGGAAACAGCTTTCGATTTTCAAAAATTAAATAAATAATAACTTGTGGGGCGGCTTGTCAAGCTGCGATTGCTAATCTACGAGGGAGGATTTGAATAAGTCCTCGGCGGCGTCGCGCTCGCTCTCCTTTTTCCTCAATCTCATCCTCATCCCTTGCTCGGCAGCAGACTCAGAAGGAGGGCCCGTTTTCGAGAGCCTGTCGTGTTAAGTGAGATTAATTTCAACATCATAAATAACTCAAAGCAGGTCACGGAAGGAAGCTGGAGAGTGTAGTATGGTAGRGAGGCGAGTGCGTTTTGACTGTAATTTACCGTCTCAATTCATGTAAAGTTTCGTCTTTAACTTAAATGGTTGTAAAAAAGCCAAGATTGAACCAATGAAAAGCAATGTTTTCTAGTGTGAATATGTTTTTTCTGAAGATTGGCAATGCTAGCATAAAGATCTAATATTCAACCTTGGTRCTRGCAAGCTAAAACTCGTAATGGRTTTATTTTATTCATTACAGAAGATAAAATTTAGTCTCTCTTAGCTTTGTGCTACTCTCTTCTTTAAAGAGCCGGTGACATGCATATTCTTCAAATAGAAAAAGTAACAGAAAACAACTTCATATTTAAGAAACTTGGCAAAATATTTGTAATTTTGCCCATTTTGTCAWATACAGTAACTGGCTGAGTCAAGTTCAAAATAAAAATGTCAAAGTGAAACAGGAAGTGACATCAAAGGGGAACTCTTTAACAAAGAAAAAACCCTGGTCTTTGTTTATTGAAACATTATTATTTGATATTATTATTTATTTCATCTCTCTGACTCAAAATAATCTAAAGAAACATCAGATAGTCYTTTTATACAGTCTGCGTTGTCAGCCGCTCTGTTCACGTTCAGATATCCCCATTGACATCACTTCCTGTTACTTCGTRTTCAAATATCTCAACTGTTCATCTCAGCTGCATGAGATTTGTTTTGCAATATGTTTTAATTTTTATTTTTCAAAAAGGCATTTTAAGTTTTTGCTTGATTTTAAAGTGTGGATTTGCTTGTGTTGAGATGGTGTACATTCTCATCTATCAGCTGTTCCTCAATACTTCTGTGGAACCAATTCATCGTCACAATGATGTTGCCCCTGGCTCAGTTTTTCCAGCCCATCTGCCCTCAGCCACAAGCTTAAACATCAGCTTCGGTTCTTGCCTCAGCCAGAATTGTTAACTAGATAAATTACTAGTTTTCTTATTCTTCTGCCTCCTGTTTGTTTCTGGATTTGGGTTTTCAAGCCGTATTTTTTACCATATTTAGCTGTTAAGTTGCCAACACTAAAGTAAGTTCAGCTGAAAACATAAAACCACCTACTCGACATGCATCCAGTGTTTTTGATGCAAATACAGATTTTTAAATGTATATTCTGCGCTGAAATCTAAAATTTAATTCAACTCTTTCATYATGACTCTAACATAAAATTACTGTGGACACAAAAATACTTTTTGTTTTGTATTCTACTTTWAATCATTTAAAAATAATGAACATCAAAGCCACGTACTTTTATGATTTTGGACTAAGTGTGTAACTTAATGTTTTCCTGGAAAAAGTTACTAGTGGTTGTACTCTGTTATTCATTTAATGGCAGACACAGTGACTCTACAACAGTTGTAAAGTAAAAAAAAAATAATAAAATGAAAAACTCTGTGAAATTTAAACATAAAGCCTGAAAGAAGTTAATATTTTGTTGATATAAGGTCACCTGTCAGCTCTCAGTAGCATAAAATCTGCTGTTTAAATCTACTAATATTTAAATAAATCAACTTTCATAAAATCAACAACAGYTTATGACAAAAGGCATTTTCTCATATTGAATGTTCCAATAAATTTACAGTTCAAAGCAGCCATATTCCCATGAGTCTTTGTCTAGTGCACAGCTGTTTATACTGCATGTGTGTGCACTCACAATTCCTTTTTGCCCCCCCACCCCCACCCCTTTGGAAGTCACATCTCCTAAACATACAAACACAATTCACCACAAAAGTGACTCGCAACACATGCAGACACTGTCACATTCATTGCAACATCAGATTTTAGAATACATGAATATGTGATTTTCTGCACAGAAAAGCTCAACAAACAAAAACTCCAGGAAATAGCTTGTGACCAAAGCAATCCAAACAGGATTGACCTTAACTCAAACAAACTTCCTCGGTCTCTTGGTGCAGCTGAATTCTGTGTGTGCTGGTCTCTATTTATTCGACAGTGTCAGGGCATGTTCCGCCTTGTTTACTGTTAAGAGGATGAAAATGAACAGCAAAATAGTGCTCCATTTATAAGCCTGTTTATACATGCTAATACCAGAGACTGCTCTATGCCCACAAAAGCACTTTTGGAAGTGACTCAATCAACACGGAAGTGCCCCTACACGCACGGATCTTCACAAGCAAGTGTAAAACAGACAGAGCAAAAATATTAATTGTGGTCATAACTACCAAAGGGTCGTTTAGGAAAATTTGAGTCAAACTGTAGCTATGTTTACATGTGCAAAAATCTTTGATCGGATTGAAATRTATTCCCATTTAATCATCCAAATGTATCGTTTATTTGGGCACAAAATTAATTAATCGRATCATRACGAGTGTTTACATGCACCAGGCTTTTATTCAGAATAGAAGTGAYATATGCAGAGGTGTAAACTTTCCCTACAAAACTRCTTCCGTGATGAACATAAACAAAYGTTAAAATWAAAAAAAACATGCAATAACTCCTACACTTTGAACTATCAAAGCTTTTGATCATTTTAAGCTCTTTTAATGTTTCTAATAGAAATGTATYGCTAACMAACCTAATTTGCTTTCTCGACATTAGCATCTGGCCAAACACAAATATATCAGGTAGACACAGAGCGCACAGTCAGGCCAGTTTCCCACAACCAGAGCAACATGATCAGAAGACGTGTTTACATGCATGGTGTTTGGATTATCAATCAGCATAAAACACTTCTCTTGCTCAGATTATACATTAATTTCGATCGAGCTGAATCAAGATCAGAATATTCTGATYGGGATGCTTACATGACATATTTTTATTCTGATTGGCCATTTATTCTAATTACTTATGTCCATGTAAACATATCTACAGAGTCTGTTTGACATTATCACCGTGGACAGGGTGAATGTGTAAGAAAGATGTTTCAGGCAAATAAAGTTTGAAAAAACACGTCATTGTCTCCCTCACTGTATTTACTACAAGGTTATTCAACACCTGCTGACAAGGGCAAGAACAAAAAGTAAAAGGGACTACAAAGCTGAAACGTCCTCAAATAATTTCCACAATTTAGATAAAAAAAGACATTTGAATGTGCAAACAAACTTTGTAACTTCACTTATTCTAAGTAACCATTTTATTCCTTACTTTACTTTGCAATAAGTTTCAGAAATTAAAGTTAGGTTAGGGTAACTGATTAACTGATTGTTGTAAATGTGGTCAAATTTGTAGCAAAGTTTTCAAGGTTCCTAAACCACTACACTTTTATTTTGTCAGCAATAATTTGATGATCAGTTTATATATATATATACATTTATTTATTTTGTYTCAGTACTCGAAAAATAGTAATGCTGTCTTTTATATGCAAGGCCCCCCCACCCTCTGGTCTTTTACATGACAGGTATCTGACCTGTAAAATGTGCCATGTCTACAAAGGATTTCACACAGGTATGAGAGAATGTTTTTATTTTGTTTTCTTAATTTTTTGCTTGGATTATTTTAGAGCTTTTTTTATTCATTAAAATAACAGTGACTCAATGCTTTTTATACCCCAACTAAAGATGTCTAACATACCAATGAGTCCCAAAATGCAACAGCACATATAAAAAATAAAATTTGTTTTGTGATATTTCAAACATTTCCAAGCAGTCCAGTCCTTTAAATTAATAGGTTTTAAAGTCCAGAATAAGCATTATTTAATAGATGCTTATGGTTCAGTTGACAGAGTTTTCCAAACAAACACTTTGTCTCTATTATTTGCTATTCATCTTAATTTGCTTGTGTCTCACATTTATTCAGAGCCACTCCATTCTGTTGGCAACTGTAAGCATCGCTACTGTCACTGTTTTTCTTTCCCTCCACACTCGGAGTAATAGAGAAACAGAGGAAGGCTTGAAGCGGGAGCTGCGCAGCAGTTGCACATTGCAGTCGGACAGATTTATTACTCGTGCAGCCACCCAGGATATTTCTCAGCTGTGTTTACCTTGGACCCTGATGTGAGTATTAGGTGGCAGAGATGAGGCCTGCGTGTGATAACCCATTCACGAATACACTACTTCCATACTTATAYCTTCTACCCCAGCTTTAATACTTCCTCTGACACTGGTAATAAATACAAAGCCTTGCAGGTATTTTCGTCAAGACCATCATTCACAGTTTGATCAAAGCCAAAAATTTTTTACAATTTTTTTTTTTGTCAATAGAGATTTAGCTATAATGTCAAGGCGGTTTCCCAGTCAGATCTTTTCTAGGTCAAGACATCCTGTAGAGCTTTAAGCTGCAACTTTGGAAAAGCTTCCCGGACTTTTCAAAATGGAAAAAGAAGTCGTTTGTTGAGTAGCTGGATGAAAGTTAATTTTTGAAGGAAACAGGAAACCCCACCGAAAACACTGGTTTTCTGTACCTGAGCAACATTTTTAGTGTGTCAACGTGAAGGTGTCTGTGTTTTATTAATTGCTGTTACGTTCTATGAAATAGATTTTATAATATCAATTATATTTGAATTATGTAAAAGTAAAGTGGAAGTGACCTGCCCTTGTATCAAGTGAACCACGGATGGATGCCATCTGTGATATCCATCCAGTTCAAAGATAACACACTTCCTCTCTTCTTGCTTTTTCTCCTCCTCTTTCCTGCCTCATTTTTCCTTCTGTTTCTTCCCTGAATTTCCTTTGTCTCAGAAGAACCATCAGCACATTCAAACTGAATAAAACAGCAGCACTTACCTGATCATATTTTATCAATGATTCGTTTCTTTTGCAGATCCACACATTACAAYCTGTGGACAGGATTCCCACTAATGTGAAATGATGAACGCACAATTAGAGTAGCTGAATGAGAATGTATTGCACTGCCTTATATGGACTCTTGTCATTCTCACATTTGAGTAAAGTCACTCAGTAATGATCCAATTCTGTTCACTTGCTGGAATACAAGAATAGACAGATGAAAACATGTTTTTCATTAAACTCTAGGAATGTATCAGATGATTATTGATTCATGTGCATTACATAACATCTGAAAATTAAAGAAAACTATAACTTTAAAATCAGTCATCTAATAAAYKCATGATGTTTGTGTTGTGTGCTCAATATCCAACATATAGTAATCCACATGTCAGATTTTACTCATTCCCATACAGTGTGGCTTGAACATCCGATTTCCTGTGAGCTAATGGAATGAAATATATATTTTTCTTGGGGAACTTCAAAACTTTTGATCATACCGTGTGAAAAACATACATCTGGTTCAGCTCCAGAGGCACTGAGAGGCTCTTGAGGGGTGGGATGAAGAGACATATGTGGCAGGATGTTGCTCGTTAAATTACGGTTCACGTGTTTTATTCCCGCTTGGCTGCTCGTTAACTATGTAACGTATGTGTCAGTTCACATGCCAAGCACAGAGTATGGATCTACTCTTACATGCTAATGAGGTCATGTCAGACAAAAGCTGTTGCTGTTAAAACGTGGCTACACTGACGTTACACTTTTGTTCATCTTCACAGAGAACATGCTGTACAAGAATGGGACGGTAGATTTGTTRCATGTGAATGATGATTATTTGCTCAATAGACATCTAATAATGTCTTCAAAATTTAATTAGGCCTCATGGCCTGTGCATTATTACAAGGAGCCGATGTGCACACAGAGAGCATAGCTAAATATGTAAGCGCAGCWGGCCATGTGTAAGAAATGAGCATGCATGCATGCACTCATGCTCACACAAATGGAATGCCCTCTCAAAGAAAAGCATAAACACTGATTTGAAGGCTCTGGCCTGCCCAAACACATTTAAACAGTTGTTGCTTACTGAGGTAGAGACAATGTAAACATCCTACATGGTACTGGTTTCTGACATGCCCTTTCAGCAGTCATGTTGTTAACCATGTACTTCATCAAGTCATGCTATTTAAAAACAGTCAATGTTTTATTTTACTTTAATTAMTCTTATTTTTACCTTATTTCTATTCTCGTAGTGAAACATTAACAGTGCTAAAATACTACTGAAAACAAAACAAAATATGTTAAAATAAAAGTATCTTGTAAGAACCAGTAAGATCATGAATTCATTTAAATGTTATTTCAAATGTTAAGTTAAACCTTTATTGTCATTGTACAAAGCACAATGAAATTACAGATGTTAAAAACATACCTCCTTAACTTAAAAAAAGACAAATTCAGCCTAATTTAAGAAGCTCAGAAAACAACGTGCTTAAAAAGAATATAAGGTGTTCAAAATTTGAGGGAAAAATCTTAAATAAATCCCTTTACTTAGATTTTCCTAAGTAAAATGACTTAAAAAGACCAAAACATAATAACAAAATGTGTACCAAATAACTAGAGCATTTACATTTTCTGAGAAAATACAGCGTAAATGCTTAATGTTGAATGGTTTTTGCAGGAAAAAAGAAAATATGTACAAAAAATGCAATTTGTTGTAAAACAGCCAAGCTTAAAATAGAAAAAAAGGGAGCTAAAATAGTAGCTGAAAAAGTTGAATCTAGCAGAAAGAGCACATATTTAGTTGAATGAAGTAACTGAAATTATCACAAAAAGATTAATTTAGCTGAAAAATGCTATCATTGACTGAAAAAACCTAAAAAGTTGCTTCAATTGCAGTAAACAGCTGAAAGAAAAAAAGCTTAAATTGAGCAAAACAAGATGACAGAAGCACCAAATATGTACATTATTAGTAGAATAACTGAAAAGAACTGAAAAATAGCTGAAAAAGTAGAAAAAAAGCTAATATTATCAAAAGTGAAGCTGAAGGAGGCTAAATTTTGCACAAAAAATTGAATAAAGCAGAAACGGAACAAAAGGTGTAAAATGCAGGAAATGTTAGCGTTTAAGGATGTTGAATACATTTTCAATGAGAACAAATATGGTCAAAAAAGCTTAAAAAATACATCTATCAATAAATAGCTGAAAAATCAAAAGTCATAACCGGAATTTCCTGAAGGAGCTGGACATTTCCATGTAAGAATTGTTGAAATAGCACAAAAATTATGGAAGGAGATACATGCTGAAAAGCGTATACGGATCATCATAACCCTTTTTTTTAGATTGTTTTATGCGATTGTGTATTATACGTAAAATAAATTAAAACCACATAAAGTCTTGATGCTTTTTCAGTGGCTCTTATTGTTTTAAATGAGCCTTCCCATTGTTTCTTGTGAATTTCTGAAGACAGTGTAGAACAATGTGTCTCTACTGATTCTGTCCCTTTAAAAATGTCATCATGTGTCTCGCGCAGCGTAATTAAATAAAGGCTGGACTAAAGTTAGACAATTACTGTTCCTCTCCATCAAACAGCTTCCTACAACCTCAGACAGAGATCTCAACATCACCCCCATCCATCTGCCATCTACRTAACCAAAGCGAGCCCGCATCCAAATCATGCTCTCCGGATCAAATCAAAAACTGTCCTGAATTACAAACGGCAAAGCAGGTTGTGCAGCCTGTCAGCTCTGCTCAGCGCTTTATCTTCCCTCCGCGTCTTTCTACATCGAAGACAAATGGGAGAGGGCCCTGCCTGTGGCACAGGGAAGAAGGAAATGTCCATTCTAATATCCTGTCTGGAGCAGACACTTTCTCTGTCAGCCTCACGTCTATCAGTCCATCTTGCTGGATCTGGGGTGGGGG
>NW_013952475.1:224072-226380 GCF_001266775.1 Austrofundulus limnaeus
AGAGAGAGAGAGAGAGAGAGAGAGAGAGAGAGAGAGAGAGAGAGAGAGAGAGAGAGAGAGAGAGAGAGAGACACATTTGCCAGAGCCTCATTCGTGGCACCTCTCCATTTCGCCCCGCGCGACCTTTTAAAGTACAGGCTGCGAGGTTGTTCCCTGTTTAAAAATAGGCACTGCAAAATTCCACACTTCACAGAATTTCTTTTAACAGTTTTCTGTTTTATTTATTTTCTCTCCCGCTCACACTTTCACTTTTACTTCAACTGGCATTGCCTATTGTGCAGACAAGGTGCCAGGAATGTGCCCGAAGGTGTGTACTGCAAGCACCTAGCATGTTTACCTTTTTTTCTGTGGTTTTGCTACACAAAGCTCCCGCCATGCGAGCTTCGAGGAGCACAAACTACACGCTAGCAGGTCATCACTAAAATACACCTTACTGCTCCCAAAAGTCTGAGAGTTTAGTCTTTTTATTGTTAGTAATATGAATAAAACCAGATATTGACTGATATAACTTCAACGTATCACTGCAGATGTAATAAATGTGATCAATTTGTCAATAAAGTGACAGTAAAGTTCTCATCTCAGTAGTACTTCCACTATAGGTTTTACTACTCAAAATTTAAAAAATATATGGAGTGATGAAGTAAATGTCAATGTCAATTTTATTTATATAGCACATAAAACAACAGAAGTTGGCCAAAGTGAGCAATTGAGCAGCACATAAGTGTAGACAATAAAATCAATTTAAAATACAGAAAAACATTAAGAACATTATCATTAAAATAATCTCAAACTCTACCAGAATGAAAGGCCAAGGAGTAAAAGTGAGTTTTAAGTAGAGATTTAAAAGTCTCAACAGTCTCAGCAGTCCGAATGCTAGGAGGTAAACTACTCCAAAGGTTTGGGGCAGAAACTGCAAAGGCCCGATCACCTCTAAACTTTAGCCTGGATCTAGGAACATCTAAGAGGAACTGGTTGGACTGGAGTGCTCTAACAGAAGTGTGGATGTTAATGAGATCACACAGGTAGGATGCGGCCAGACCCTTTAAAGCTTTAAAAGTAAGCAATAAAATCTTAAAATTGACCCTAAAATAAACAGGAAGCCAATGGAGAGAAGTCAGAACCGGGGATATGTGGTCATATTTTTTAGTTTTAGTTTTTTAGTAAAAACAATTGCTTTGGACAAAATGACCATTAAAGTAGAATTAAATTACAAGGTACACGCTTCCTCTGTCCCCACTGATGGCATTATTTTACAGGTCATACTAAAGTAAATGCACTGTACGCAACCTCCTGAACCTTCGATGTTTGCCACTGAGCATACCATTATTGTATTTTAGCAGCTGAGAATTGGGAAGGTGCTGGGTGTGCAGCAGCAGTTCTTCATGGGCCCCCAGAACAAAAAAAAAAAAAATAAAACAAAACAAAACAAAAAGGGAGCCCCAATCACCAGCGTGGGGTGCAAAGTGCAGCTGCCCTGTTAATGAGATTTTAAAATGAACCATAATGCCCCCTTAAACGGCTCCTACATGGAGAATTATATGCTTGATTTTATTTTATTCAAGGCAGGGGAGAGGATCCTGCACATGCATGCATGCATGTTCTTTGTTTGTGTGTGTATTTGTTCTCTGACACAATAGCCARGAGCTAGGTCGACCATCAGAAAGCTGCTTCTGACAACTTTCCTGGAACTGTCGGGTCTGAATAAACATGTTAAATACAAACTGTCATTAAAAAAATAGAAYGGCTAAATCAGGTAACGCTACGCTTACAGCGACTTTTTCTTCTCAACTGGAAAAAATCTTCCTTAATGAAGAATTCAATTGACCTAATAAACAAAGATGTTTTTAAATAAGTTCAACRAAATAATTCACAAGAACTTAAGATAAATACCTGTCACACTAAATTTTTGTCATATGTGTTGTTGATAAAAATATAAAATAAAATAAAATAAAAAACAATGCACTGTTGCAACAATACAGTGAATGTAGAACTGGGCTACAATTGATGAATCAAGTACAAAACTATGTTATGTGTCAAGCAATTTAGCAAAAACCAAGGAAAATGTAAAGTGTGTAGTGAAAATTAGTGGAAAAGAAACCAAAAGCACAGAGTAACAAAATAAAAATATTGAAAAGATTCAAAACACTTAAAGAAAAATTCATCAAGCCCACGTTAACGACACAACAATTTGTGTCCTTGAAACAAAAATGGAGAAGAAATTAAGAGTGGCTCAAGACTTTTGCACATATTGCTGTGTTTTTATGACAARATAAGTGGAAAAACAATCAAATTATAAATAAATTAATTT
>NW_013952475.1:227195-228548 GCF_001266775.1 Austrofundulus limnaeus
TGTGTGTGTGTGTGTGTGTGTGTGTGTGTGTGTGTGTGTGTGTGTGTGGTTTTCATGTGTACAGTATGTGTGTGTGTGTATATGGGGGTAGAGAACACAGGCATCTGTGGGCCTCTCTAATTAAAGAGTGTGGCTGGGCCAAGCGCTTGTTTTTTAAGATCCCATTTCAAAGCTGGAGACATAGAGAGCTTATTTTTGGGCTGGGGACGTGTCGGTTTATCCACAAACCTAACTCGCCAGATGACTGACAAAACCAGGCCTGGAGGATGCTGCAAGAGGGAAATGTAAGCACGAGCTGTGTTGATGGAAAAAGGTGAGACTGAGACAAAGGCCATTATTTCCCTCCGCTGCTCTGTGAATTTTAAAACGCTTTTTAATAAAGAAGCCATTAAAAAGGTAGAAAAGAAAGGGTCATAATTTCCAAAAAATGCTCCACTTGAGGAACAAAAATGAATCCTATCTTTTAATAAAACCATCAGAGTTCAGACGTGTTGCAGAATCGGGTCAGCGGAGTTGTGCTTCGAAGTGTGGTTTGATTCAGCCTTTGTCTTGTTAATGTACAGACTTTTACGTCTTTTATTCTAATAAAAATATGCTGCTGCCTCTGTGTAGTGTACATGTATACGGATCACCATTTTAAAAACAAATACAGCTATAATATTTGTACATCTCTTTGTTTGTTTCTAACCGTGTGGATGAACAGCATTTAGATGCACAAAAAACCATCAAATATCTGCGCATTCATGTATTTCAGCTGACCTTTCCATCCAATATTTACAATATATTTTTTAATTGTGACACATTTGGATTTTACAATTATGAACAATGATTTCTTAATTTATAACATGAGCCTGAGAGCTGTTCTGTGTTTATGAGGCAGGCTGAAGCAACGCTGCTGAATGGAGTCATTTAAATTTCATCAAACGAGAAGAAAATGACTATAAATTTAGACATGCATGTCAATTCCAGATAAGAGACATTGCAGAAATGAAGTGAAAATAAAAAACTAAATCTTTTAAATGAGCTTTGACATCATTTGTTTCCTTTTGACCGGCTGATTTGTGTTTTGTCATTTTTTTTCTAAAAAGGGAGATGCTGTCCTCTAGTGACAAGTTTAGTCATGGCATCCTAACAACTTGAGTGTAAGGTCATAAATTCAATTTTTGAAAGTTCTGCAGTCTTCCTTGAATTATATCATATTACTATTGTTTAGATGACCTGATACAAATGTTTATCATCTGAAAATAGTTGGGGGCACAGGTCTCTGTTACTGTTATTTTGTGGGTCAAATGCTGAAATCAATTTAAAGGGCAATAAAATAATTGCTGATGTAATATTTTCCCTATAACTATT
>NW_013952475.1:230739-232354 GCF_001266775.1 Austrofundulus limnaeus
ATACATATAATACAAATTATTATAATCTGAAATTAGTAGAAAAATTCAAATACCAGGCTAACGTAACAAACTGTCATAAAAACGTGTCACTCTTTGCATTCACGTTCATCAAATACAAAATGTCACAGAATCATTGCCCTGGGACTAACAGATAAACCTCAATGTATAGCTGTAAAATGTTCTCGTTTCCAACCTCCCATCCAACAGTCACCATCAACCAGCTATTGTCTTTGATAGGTAGGGTTGGAGGAGAGATAGATGAGAGCCATGATGCAGCGCAYCACTTCACCTTCCCTCTCCTTCAGCCTGACACCATCTGAATTACAGTAAATGATAGTCCTCCTTGGCCACAAAGCGATTTGACCTGCCTCCGACTCTATTCTTTCACCCTGCTCTCCTACTCAGTCCCCCCCCCCCCCCCGAATTGGTCCCCACTGGGTGACCATGCTCCCATTGGACTCAGAGGGACAGATTCGTTGGAGAAAAGCAGGATGGAGGAGAGGGGAGGCCAGTAAGAGGGGTTCAGTTACCAGAGCTGACACGGTTTACAACAAAGTGTGGCTGCTGGCAGAGTCTCAGCTTTTCTCATCAATGAGTCACATCAATCAACAAACCAACATATGAAAAAAAAAACTAATATATATCAACATCTAGTAAATAAAACAATAAAACTATCATAGTGCAAAAATGTTTAAGATCTGATGGAGCTGAGGACATGAATGTGTTGTTAGAAGACTGGTTTAGCATCAAAGCAAARGATGAATCTCAGTAATAAATGACACACAAGAAATGCCCATAAGGAACATGTTTGTTATTAACAAGGGGTGTAAAGGAACAAAACATGTGTAATCTAGAAAATTATTCTAATTTTTTTCCTGCAAGGCTAATGCTTATATTATGATGACTTTTCTGTTTCAAGAGAAAAACAGCTTTCATTCTCATTTAGAAAAGACAAAAAAAAAGGACAAAAAAAAATAAATCAGAGACAGAAAAAAAACTTAGATTGTTTGGTCCATGTGTAAGAATGTACATGTGAAACGAATGACAAATCATGCAAACAAGCTGTAATCCAGCTGTATCATGTGTATAAAGCAAGAAGATTCTGTTTCACAAAGATTACATTTGGATAAGAAATCTTTATGTTGACAGTGGGATAAGGAGGAGTGCGGACGATTCTTTCAAATCTGCAGCAGTGATACGTTCACTGCAGTAAAGGTCATGCTGCGCGAGGAGGGACATGTTCAAATGGGMGATTCRTTTTTTTAAACAGAAAAGGTCATGTCTTTTTTTCTGTCTACTGATATTAGCTTCTTCAAACATTCAAAGCTGGACACTACTATGAAAATAAGCAGGGATTAACTTTCAGTTTCAAGTTTGATTAAATTATGATTCACATTTATATAATGAATGTTTAGTGTAACCACGTTATGAAAAAGACTTTATTCTAAGGATGTTATGTAGCTTTTGAAGGCATTTTGTTTTTCATTTAAGCCTAAATTTAAATGAATGAATAAAAAGCATTTAAATTGTCCACAAGTAAAAATTTATTTAATTTAGTGAGGAAAATCTTTGTAGGAAGTCCACATCTAAAATATGATACAGTGGAAAGATCCTG
>NW_013952475.1:232824-245172 GCF_001266775.1 Austrofundulus limnaeus
GTAAAAAACTAGACATGTGAGTGATGTAAAGCCTAAGGCAGTAATCAGGATCCTTCAGTCGTCATATTTCTTCATCTTCTCCTTTCTAATCTGGATAGTTTACATCCTCTGTTGAATTTAATAACAGAAAAGCATTCTTAGAACCCGACTGAACTCTAATCTGTTGTTACATGTTGTCCTAAGATGTTTTATGAAATGACAAACTCTCCCAAAAGCATCAAACTTCTTCTTGGTTTCTGCTGTAATGGTTATGTTTCTTACACAGAGCTCATTTTACTTTAGCCTGTAAAATTCTATGTGATTTATAGCCAACCCCAAACTCTTTTCATGCACTTTGTATTTTCAGGTTTCCGTAGACAGGCCAGATTTATGTTCTTTTCTTCTTTATTTTTTTGGCTGTTGGATCTAAACATTACAGTTTGTCTTGCTTTGTGGAAGATTTAAAAAAAAGTATATTTTAATTAAATAATCTTCACTCAAAAAACGTTATGATACAAGGAGTTTATTGGAAAAAAGCAGCAAACAGAAAATAAATGCTTTTGTTTCAGCACTTAAAATAATGAGTGCTTTGTTTAACTGGTTTAGACAGATTTACGCCAGCATTTACAAGAGCGAGCAAATGTGTCCAAATTCCCAGATAAATCTCTCGGTGTGATCGCTGAGCTCCGCTTCTGCTTCCTAAATGTATAGAACACGTGTTTTACTGAGCCGTCTCTTTGCTGATGACAGGGGAGACACAGGGCCTGGAACCAGAAAGTAAAGTCCCCAAAGTCTGAAAAGCCAGGGAGTGAACCTGCAGTCATATATCTGCTGTAGTTCACACAAGAACACCCCCCACCTCCTACACACACACTTACACACCCCACCACCACACRTCCTGCCGCTGGGTCTGTGACTTTGCCTGCTGTGTGTTTGCATTTTCGTTCTACATTTTTATCTCATGCAATTTTATTGTTTTTATGCTTAACTTTGTTGTGTTTTATAACTGAATAAAACTTCTGGAGATTCAGCTGATTCATTCATTCATAAAACCCTAAAAAAGAGCTTATATTTCTCAATAACGTACTTTTTATACTAACGAATATATATATATATATATATATACTGTATATGTCCTAAACAGCGTAAATGAATGGGATCGGGACATTTACTGTATCAACTGAACAAGCTCCATCTTGTGGATCAAATCATTTTTACTGGACACTTACACATGATCAAATGTTTATTTTCTGTTTGTGTTCTTTTATTGATTTTCCACATTTGCAAAGCTTGGCTGCACTGATGGATTTATTTGAATAAATTATAACAGACAAAAGTGATCCTCAAGGCCAGAGTGAATGCAGAAACAATGTCAGCATTAACAAATTAAAACATAATTAAATTTTTGTAAAATTCTTTATGTGGAGCTATAAAGCATCAGATAATGTTACAAAATGCTTTTTGATTTTAGAATTACTAAACATCATGTGTGCTGCAAAACAGGTAGCTTCTTCTGTTAAATGCATTATAGCCAGCACTAGCTTTATAAACGTCAGGGTGAGAGTCATGTGGATAGACGTTTCAAGTGGGGGGTGATGAGATAAGAAGGTTCGTGAGTAGGAAAGGTTAATATTTGACAAGAGTCCTGGGAAAGAATTTTTGCAAACATTTGGGATGTTTTATAGCTAGAGTTTCTGCTAATTTGGAGGGGGAAAAAGGTGGTTGTTACTCGTTTTAGGGAACTTTTAGGAAATGTAATAATGGTGCATAAAATATATGGCACATCATTTTACTGAGGAATTACAAAAATCTAAAAATGGGTGTGGATTTAAAGTTGGGCCTTTTAAGATGTTCTTTAAATAAGATGTATTTAGACCAGGGATGGGCAACTTAAATGTTGGTAGGGGTTACTGGCAGACCGGACGGAAGTCACCCGCGGGCCACATACGACCCACGGGTCGCCAGTTGCCCATCTCTGATTTAGACTGTTGGAATTGGTCCTTTGGACCTTTTCTTTTCTATTAAATCAAACCAGATTAGTATCTGAGGCACAARAAACCATCAGACAAGCAGCACTCTAACCAGCCTCTTAGGGTCAGGACATGATTCCATCAGACTGCGTTCGCTGCGTTGTGAACTGTAATTAGAACACATCCGAAAGAGAAATAGTGCACARCCATCAAAGCTGAACTATTCTGATTACAGATTCTGAAAATGGTCTTGGGGTTTGTAAAGGTTACAGGTCCGTCAGGTTGCTGTCTGGTCTCTAACCTCTAGAGTTAATTGAGCCATTACTGAAGCCCAATTACAGCCGCASTTTAATGCTCACTTTTCAAAGCTGCTGTTTTGTTATTTGCTTGATATTTCCATATCAAAATGCAACTCGTGTACACATCCCCAAACAAACTTGTCTATCCAGTCAAACGTTGCTCCGCACCGCTCACTCTCCCCTTCCTGCGGGCTCTTTAATGAGATATAGGATATGCATGTTACACGTCCAAGTTGAAAGAATCAGTCACTGGTGGCAACAGTGCTGATCCATCAAGGATAGCACCTTTTACCCTGAAAATTCTGCCAACTCAGGAGGGCAATTAACACCTCGGCAGCCTGGGTCAGAAACGAGCTGAAGATTTCTCCCTTGTGGACGCAGCGGTTGGCCGCAGAGCCGCAAAGCTCTTTGCTGATGCATTGGCCTGTTGGTGTGTGAGCTAATGTGTTTGTGTGTCAGAGAGAAAACACAAGTGAGGATTTTGTGACTTTGTAGGAGAGATGGAAAAAGAAAAAAAAGAATGTGTGTATGTGTGTTCGGTGCTGACAGGCTGCAAGTGGTGCTCAGGTAAGGTGCTCTGCAGGGTAATTATACACAACCTCAGRAGAGTTCACACTTGGGCTTTGTGGGTATTTTTGTTTGTTTTAGCCATTTCCCTTTCTCTTCTTTTTTTTCCCCTGCAGTTATTCACATGAATGAAATATCAAATGTACCTCAGAGGCTTGTGTTAGATTTAAGAGCATTCATCTGCATATTAGGATTGATGCTAGAGGGAAAAGTGATCACGTCTGTGGACTCCAGACACACGGTTCTGATATTAATATGCGCTCAATAGGCTCTAAGAGGAGGTTTCATGAATATTCATCGGGCTTAATGCGGACGTCTGCCGTTGATATCACCGTCGATTAGAATAAAACATTCTTAATATTCTTAATTGGCCAAAGTCCCATGCCTGCTTTAGGTTTTCATCCTATAAACATTTGACGTGTCCAATTCAAATCCTACGGCCTAACCTCAGAATACTAAATCTACTGACCTTTGATCAAGGTAATTAACCTGCTCTATCAATTATCAAATGAAGCATAACATGGCAGATTCACATTTACATGCAGAGGCATGAAACCATGTTGTATAATCTCATTCAGTTTCTCTCTTAAGGGTGAGTGCACACTGTGAAACAAATAGTGAAAAAAATAAAGATAACAAAGGAGCTACAGCTGTTGTGAATAAGTCTGTAAATGAACTTTTTTAAAGTAAATACATTTTTAGAAAAGTGATTGTTTCTTTTGCTGACCTTTTGTTAAACTAACTCATAAAAATTTGACTTGAACACCTGCTCTGGCTTAAATTAACTTCATCTGAATCACTGAAACTTGACCACATTTCTGCAGCTGCAGTACTGCACACCTCTCCTTATTTTTTGGCCCCTGTGAAGCCGGGGGAGGAGGAATGGGGGCTTCCCACAGCTACTGCTGGAATCGCCATCCGTCATGACTCCTTCACAGGTCAAAGCAAGTGGAGTCTCGTTAGAGGACAAGGAAACCCGAGCCTCCGTTAGACAAACACATGCTGCTTCCAAAATAACAATACGCTCCTGTGACAACAAGCTGAGCTCTCTGGACAGACATCAAGCACGCTGGCTTTAAAGTGGGCAGTGCGGGGGGGATTGCTTCACCGTGCACTCTGAACTAGAGTATAACTCTATTAAGTGTAACAAAACAGATCATAAGGGATGGAAAAACAATTAGGGCAATTACAAACAACCATCTTAAAATACAACATTTAGCGAAGCATGTCATATCTCAAATACATTGGCACATATTCGCAATTTGTAGTCCTGTAAATGAGCTTAAAACACTAGGAAACTGTTAGCAGGCCAATTTGAGATGAGAACTTTTAACATTTCAAGTTTTGGTAAAAAAATAAAAGATTGAGGATAGAACTTTAAATTTGAATTCAGTGTAAAGAAGTGAATACTTGAGTTATTTGTTTCCATGTAAAAAGTATAACCAGAAATTTTAATCCTAAAAAGATGTAAAAAAGATGTGTAGGTAGATTTTCAAAGTTATTGCTATTTTGAGCCTGTCCTTACACAAACTGACACAAGCAAAAAAAAAATGTYCCTTTAGATTGTCAAGCTTTTAAGAACACAACTGGTAATACCGTTGCAATTTYAACAGAAGCTTTATTTTGAAATCCCCCATCTGCACATACACCATTCAGTCTCTGCTTTTTAAATAAGATGCAAAAGGAAAGACTGATCGATTTATTCTTTTAATAAGTTTTGACTGCATTTTTACAGAAACTCTTGTGTGTTGAAWAGTGTTTCTGTCGGACAAACTTTCKACTAAYACTTTGGTTGTTCTGTAGTAATAATCTGGCCTGTCTTGAAGCGAGCAGCCGTTCTGTGCCACAAACACCACAGGCTCGGAGCAGCAACGCAGCCGCCGTCGGAGCAGACTGAAGTCACGGTGGATACAGTGTGTCAGCTAAATGTGGACATAATTTGAAGGAGRAAGTGTTCTGTCAGCTCAGAGCAGGTATCTGTCAGCAGGCTGTATCCTTTAGGGCTGCAGGAGGAGGAAGCAGCCTTGACCAGGCCCCTTTTCTACCCCTCACCGCTGTACAGCTGCCGTGTAGCGGCGGAACAGTAAATCCACACTTGCAGCATAACCCTACACACACACACACACACACGCGTGGTTGAATTACACACAGATGTGTCTGCACCTGCATTTAAACAAACATCATCAAATAATAAATGTAAGAAACTGATTTATATAACTACTTTTATGTTGTTTTAATAGATCTTTAAATATGAATTCTCCAATATAATCTGTTGCTGGCATTGAACATTGAACGTACTGCAAAATTACATTTTAATGAATAAGTTAGAAGCGATGAAGCTACTTTAAAGGGTGCTTCAATGTASTGATATTGTACAAATTCTAAATGTGTTTTGCAAGGTTGTAATCAGTTACTGCTGTTTTGTTATTATGCTTCTTAAGTGTTGTAAAATAAAGTTTCATTTAGAGCAGACGATCCACTTCCATCCACTCCTCCTTGTCCTCTTCTTCTTCAAAAAAAAAAAAAAAGAAGTCTGGTGAACAGCCTGGAATCTTTTGTGATGACTCTGTCTTCCTGGTTAAAAGTAGATTGCCGAGCTGTGCATGTTGCTGTCTGTGAAGTGCGTGCAGCAGCAGCACCCTTTGTGTCTGCTGCGTGAATTGTGCTTAACAGGTGGAGGCCGATGAGATGCTAAGTGAACACCTGCTGGGATATTTATTTCAAAGTTACATTCTGGATTCACCCATTAGCTTGTAAACGTGTTAGTGAAGCGTAAGTATGGCTTTGTGCTCACTAAGCAATAGAATCACGATTGTGTTTAATGAGCCCTAAATACTTTTGTTTTATTTAGAAGCTGGATTTAAATACTCATACATTAAGTATCAGCTTGGCTTGGAAATAAGAAAGCATGACTTTGAAGGAAATAGGTTGAGAATCACTTATTTAAAACGTATAAGGCTAAAAAAGACATGTTTATTTCAAACAAACCTTTGTTTCAACCTGTACAAAATGTTGATGTTCTGTTTAATGTCACGTTCCCCTCCTTCATAAAACAGCCAATGGCTCCAAATTATTGGAAAACAAAGAAAAGTTGACTTTCTTTGTGCTCAACTCAAAGTGAACATTACCATCTTCAGAACAGATATATTAGTGCAAACAGCCCCCTTTATGTCCAAAACCCAATTACACCTCCGTTGTTGTAATAATGAACTCATGAACCCTGGTTTATTGGAAAATACTAAGAGACTGGAATCAATAGGAATGGATAGACAGGGGATATAGTGAGCTTGGATCAGTGCACAGCAGCAAAAGCCCAAACTTGAATTTATTTAGATGTCAATAAGTTCTCTACAAGATCTATCTAGCTCACATGACCTGTCTGGATTGCTTTGCACATGGGCTGAAAGAAGCACTTGAATAAGACAAATCCAGCTGCTCAAGATGAATATTTACACATTTGTACACAGGAAGTCGTGGTAAGGGCAGGATAATCATTTTGCTTTTTTCAGATTCTGTCATTAAGTTGTGTTTAAAACCACTATCAGTCTATCTTGATTGAACTCAGACGATCATTTATGGGTCCTTTGGAAGAGAAGTGGGGCAGTTTCAGACCACCAAACTAATAGGAACTTCAAGGGGTTTAGCCCAAAAGAAATCAAACTCTATTGCTTCTTATTTTCAATTAAGAGGAATAATTTCAAATGCTAATAAAAGACTAAGGTTAGAAATAGGTAGAGGATAATGTGTTATTGATTTAGGGGGTCACTTAAACAGTCAGGTTAAAAATTTAGCGCTAAGACGTTAACTGGATTTTGTTAATTAGTTAAAGGGGGTGGGGGTTATTTTACAGGCAATTCCATACCACAATCAATTTACTATGTTAACTTCAGTTGTTATGAAAATRCTGTATTTTAAAAATAACAATTATTGGTCTTAGGCTATCTAAACACCTTGAAATTGGGCTCTGTCGCTTTAAGAGCCCCCTACCGTTTCAGACACTCCCAATGATTCAGGAGGAGGGGTGCTCTATGGGGCGGGAGCTCAACTGCAGGCTGAGTTTCAGGGAGGAGCTTTGTACAAATAGGCAGAGCTTTGTCTCAGCAAGCGTTCAGGCAGCTCCACATGTCTACCACAGGAGATTCAAGGATTTCTCAAACATGTATGAATGAGTCAAAGCAACAAAGTATGTTTTCAATAAGGTAATGACATTATAATATACAAAGATCAAAAAAGTTAATTTTGCATATTACCCCCCCCCCCAACACACACACACACACACACACAAACTTATTTGTAAAAATGCATGTTAGGGATGTCAAAATCACTGTCAGTGAGGTAAAATGAATACAACCCTATTAATGCAAAATTATCTTTTAAGATTGTATATTTTTAAAATTTATGTATTTTTGTCTTCCAATATATTAAACAAGACAGTAGCTTAATATTTAACAAAAACACTATTGTTAAAGCACAACAATGAGCTTACATAAAGGCTCTATTTGTTTACTTAAACACTTTACTGTTCACATTTAGCATTTGACCTCCAAACCCCATTTACCCAGTGGATAATGATGTATGTTTATAGTTGCTTTATTAGAATTTTACACCCACACACACCAGTTTAGACAGCTTGTCCTTCCTTCCCTTATGAGTTCTATTTTAATTTTAAAAAAGGAGCAMGCACTGCCAAGATGAAAATAAGGAAGTCACAAAGAAAAAAAAMCCTTTTTGTTTCATTGTGTTTTGATGTCATGGTTCTAGTCATCCCGTGCCAATTCTGAGAAAGCTATTGACGCCATCCCGGTCACTTAAAGGTAAACAAACACATTTGCACCAACAGGTCTTACTTTTCAGATAAATATTTTTGTGTCATTAAAAGCACACATGTACAAACAACATAATGAGACAAAAAGTTTTCTTATAAACACACTGTCTGTGTTTAAAAMGATGGACTCCGGCTACTATGAGTCCTCTGTAACGTAGAGGTTTTTGTGCTCTTTTTCCTGGTAAACAGGGCTGTACCTGAYGCCTTTTCCTAACACGAGGACAGTACATAGACTCCTCAGGATGAGACGTAACTGCTTTCAGCACTTCCCCACATCAACCCCCCCTGGCTCTGAAGTGCGACTCGTGTGTTTTATTGCCAGGCCTGGGTGAGCATAAAAACAAACAGGGGCCCAACTCCGAAGCTTTGATCTCCCATTTCCTGCTTCGTTATTTATGTCAGTTTCTCACGAACTTTTTTTTTCCTTTTTAAACATGATTATTGTGTGTTTCCTAACACTTTTCTTTCTGCCTGCGCCTGTCACAATGTCAGACATTAATGTTTTTTAGTTGTTTGTTTCAGGAAGCTATAAAAATCTTTAAATGGTTATTGTTCTTTCTTTTGCCTCTGTTGCATTGGTAAAATATTTAAACAACTAAAATGAAAATATGAGAAGAAAAATCAGCACATGTAGAGTGAAAACCAGGCCAATGAAAATTAAGACAATAACTGTCATTACATACATTTCCTGCATGCCACATTCATCAAGTTCATTTTAACTTTTTATAAAGGCAAAAGCTAAAACCTGAACCATGCTATCCAAGTTTGTGTTTTGAATTTGGAAACTGTTTCTAAACCAACTTTTAGATTGAAGCTGCAAAAATAAAACTAGTGGAAAGCTGACGGATGAAGTGACATTAAAAAAAGAGTAAAATAGTCTAAAGGGATGATAGAGTAGAAAGTCATTTCAGGTATGACCAGTGGGCTACAAGCACATCTCTCACCCTGACCCATGATCTCTGTACCAGCTCAGCAAATAGATCAAACAGACCTTTCCTCAGAGGAAACCACTGCTCTGTTTTACTCTGCTTCAGACAAAATGTTGGACATCATTAGGGACCTACCCACTGAGGGTCACTGAATTGTTCAGTTTATGTCCCAGGCTGATTTTGATGAATGATCCAGGATTTTGGGGGACAAAGTTGAATCTGAGCTCACGCAAACTCTTCAGTTTCTGATGTCCTTTGATTCATATAACCAATAGATTCAGAAATCTGTGATGGCAAAATGTTATTTTCCTCTTACCTTGCCTGTGGAAGTCATCCCAATTGACCATTTCGTCGTTACATATATTAGAAGAGCCTAAATCTTATGGGTCATAGATGAAATGAGGAAATGCAATTGCTATGAAAATGCCATTGGAATTGTGAAAATTCAACAAGCAAACAGATTTATAGTTTAGATATTTATGAAAAAATGCATCCATGATCTTAAAGGAAAGTTTAACATGCATCAGTTTAGAGCAAATACATCGGGTCTGYATAAAAGGTGTAAATTTACCAGTTGAATTTGTTCAATTCTTACGTGAGTTCCATAGCAACCTCAGTAACTGCATTTCCATTGCAAATGTGCACAAAACTTTGTCGATATTCTGTTAATGTCGAAAAACACAGTTTTGCAACTGTGGTGTTTCCATTAAGTAAAAATGCTATTAAAGTCACACATGAATATGTTTGTTCTCGCGATAAGTCATTACAAACATCGCGGCAATGGATGTAAACACAGCATATTGCTACTGCGACACTAGCGCTCATCAGCAGAGGAGACGTCGACGTCTTTTATCGAGGTTTTCCAGCGACAAGTCCCTACTTGGGAGCGGCTACGTATGCTGTGTCTTTGGGAAATTGTAGTCGGTGAGTTTACTATTTTATACTACTTCTGTGATATTACTACTACTTCTACTTCCTGTTGTCTTCTTCGTTGTCGTCTTTTTCGCCAGTAGAAACAGCAGGTTCTTGATCACGTGACTCCCGTGATGTGATAAAAGTGTTTCCATTGCAGTTTTGCGAAAAACACCGATTTCGATAAGTCCAAAATACCACCTCATCTTAGCGCAAAAACATTTTGTCGAAAAACATGATTTTTTTTTCGAAATTGACGTGTTTCCATTGAGCAAATTTATTTTCGAAATTCTAATTTGTGTATTTTCGTGGTCAGTGGAAACACAGCTAGTGTTTTCCTGAAAAAAGGGAGATCTCGACTCGTTTTGTACATTTGTAACGGTCTACGAAATGTTCTACTGTTTGACTCATTCAGATCTTCAAAACTTTAGAACCAAACTGTGAAAAACCCAAACAAATTTAACTGAATGAATGTTTTTAACATGGCATAATATTCACTGTGCATTAGACTATTTTTAGATGACTGATGAAATTATGAATGTTGAAAAATGTAGTGAGCTCAGTTTTGCTTATGATTGTTAACCACAAAGAAAAAAATCTAAATAATTTGTTACATTCAGTAATGTTTTTTCTCTGTATGTTCAGATGACATTTGAACATCATTCCTTCCACTCTTTTTTCTATCAATAGAGATCTGATAGGTAAACCAAATATAGTATGGTAACAAACCTAAAACGTTTTTTTTTTTCATCTCTTCCAATTTCTCATTTATATTGATTTCCAAATCAATCTTTGTCCTGGTTATGGTTAGGTTATGCAGGAAATAAAGTTAAAATTGCCAAAGGTTCGTATACTTTGAGAAACAAGATGAAACTCTTACAAGACAGCAGGTGTTTCCTGCAACAAACATAAAAGCCTTTACAGTTAAATGGTCCAACAGACGGGCAAAAACATGGAGACAGACTCGGTTACAAAACAATTCTGCACTGTCATTTGTACTTTGATGATCTGTGGCGTAAGTGTCACCAATCAGCCAGTCATCTGTCGCTATGTCTTTCCTTACATCCGCTAGTCAGATTTCCATATCGGTAGCACTCTGACGCATCAACAAAAAGACTGCAGTCTTGACACTCACTCCCTAAATGCACGTAACTTGGGAAATAATTGGACCTTGTTGGAGGGGTATTTAAGGAGACAAAACTAGGAGGAAAGTTGTGCAGGAAGGGGGTGGGGGGGCACATAAAAGGACTAAGGGGGAGAGAGTGACTAAGAGTTGGAAGGAAAGAGAAAGCACGACTGGGAAGTGAGTCTGGCCCTTGSACATTTGAAAGCAGCAGTTGGGACCCTGATGACAGAGTGGTCTTTGGGAATTTAAGAGCAAGGGCCCAGAAGTGKGTGTTTCCCCCCCGCAGAGGACTGGGCCAGGAAGGAAGGCTTTGGTTTTCAAAGCATCCACAGCTTTATTTATATTACATATTTTCATCACCAGGCCCATTTCAAAAGGAGGACAGAGCTGTTTTCCAAGTTTCAATGCTCATCGGTCTCTGTCTTTAATTCTTCAACTCCGTCTCTGGCAACAGATTTGTTTCCGGACCAATGTTCTCTCTGGGCACTGCGTGTAGGAACTATATTTACCATTGAAAGATACAAACAGATTGTTATTGTCACATGTGGAGAGAGTGGCGGGGGGCTTGCGTGATTATTTTGCATCACCTGTTTTCCAGTGGGGTCTGCAACCAAAGGGGAACTGCTGAAAGAACAATGGCTCAGAGGCCTTGGAACAACTGTCCGTTGAAAGGTTCAGTCTACAGACTACAAAAACATAAAGTCCTTATATTAAAAGTATCTTTTTTTTTACTCGACATGCCCTTGTTCAGATTAGTTAATGTTTTGTGTAGTGAATTTAGTGTAAGGATATACTGTACAAATCCTCAGACACTGTGGGATCTCAAGGATGACTGTCAAAGTTCCACTCAATTTCTGAGKGGAAAAATTTGACTTCAACTTCAGTTTTATTGTTTAGCCTCATTGAACCAAACAAGTTGTTCACCACCAAACAGTCACATACAAAAACATATAAAAATAAAATGCTAAACTCTTAAACAATGCTCCTCCCCTCTGACAGTTAACCCATGCAGGGCCACTCGTACCATCATTAACCATCGTCAGGCAAAGACAGCCACTGATAAATTAGTCATCTATCAAAGGTCCCCATTTCGTTTGGAGTCCCACGATCGTTATTGGAGGTAAACAATGGTGTCATTGGGAACCTTGTCAACCTCCTCCGATTTCTGTTTCTTCCCGAGAATAAACCACCTCCTTTTGCCTTTCAGTAGATGAACTCTGCTTTTGGGAGGGGGTTGATATGACTTTTTGATCTCTATTAATGGAAAAAGCGAAGCTGATTGAGTCAGGTTCTTTTGGCTGCTGATAAATGTGGACATTATCATCCCAAAAATATAAAATTCTGGGTAACTGGGAAATAAATATCAGCAAGTGGAATGTGATAAGTTCTTTTTTTACTGCTAATATATATTCATACAATTAAGATGACTAATATCCTTAGGTTAAATGTTGTTCAGTTACTGACAACCATACAATTACGGGGCAAAATAATAGGTGTAAAATAAAAGGTAAAAAATATGTCACTAATACATTGTATTTAGCTCTCTTTGAGTGTAAAACCCTAGTTAACAAACTTGCATGAACATTTTATTGGTATTTGGCTCATGTTCTTACATTTTTGCTCATTTTTATAAAATGTTCAATTTAAATGTTAAATAAAAATGTGTAAATCTATGTGTGAATAGAATAGAATAGAATAGAATAGAATAGAATAGAATAGAATAGAATAGAATAGAATAGAA
>NW_013952475.1:246033-252188 GCF_001266775.1 Austrofundulus limnaeus
ACTGTGCTTAAAGTGTGAGTGTTTAGTTTGCTGTGTGCTATGTGYGCATAGGAATGCGTAAATGTCTTCCTGCTGTTTACATCAGCTTTATCRTAAATACCAGTTTATGTGTAGTTTYATTTGTGTATGATGGGCAGCAGCACTTCATGAACAAGATAATGATGCCTGATAAGAACCAGTGACGCTCCCGATGACAAACGGCTGATAATGTCTTGGGACTTGATAGACGGGCTGGGTTGGTGGGGGCGCTATAAGGAAGTGTATTGATTTGCCTTATTACCCAAAGCATCAGTCTTGGGAATGACAGAACGAAGAGAGGAGGGGTGGGGGAAATTAGCCAGACTCCACCTCTGTTGACGGACTGATTGCTCTGGGGGCCCTGAGGAGAACAAATGGCCCCTGCCTGTCTACACACACAAACATATCACCTAAAACTGCCTCATRCATTCTGCCCTCTAATACATGTTTTTAAAAAAAATTGATTCTCAATTATCAGCAAATGTAAAAACATATGCACTCATTTACAGAAAATGGTAAACATGAGCAATGTCTAGAAACTGACACTTTTGATAGACAACCCTTTGCCTTTGATAATTTTGTTTGCTGGGTAATAAAAAAAGGTTGTGAAAAAAGAACGTCTTACCTGTTGCAGATTGCTCTTTTGCATATTCTCTTATTGGAGTTTAGGTCTGACAGAACTAATAAGCTAACAGTTCAAATTTCACCCAAGGTTAAAGAAAGCAGCAGTTGATGTGAATATTTTTTTAAAACTTTTACACCACTTCAAATTTACATCTCATTGATGTTTGCTTGCAAAAAAATACAGTATATGATAATTTGCAAACAAATAGCAGCAGCACCAAGCTGTAGCACTTCCATTGTCACTTTCCATCAACTATTTCCCAATATTCCTGCTGAAATAGTTGTGTATTAAGTCAGTAACACTGGTGTAAAGTTTATTTCAAAAAATAGCATCCACACAAACTGCCATAAAATGTTGAAGATTGGAGTYGKGGATGACTGATCAACCCATGATGACAGCCTGAGTCATGGTATTAATCAAATCTCATWAAGGTCTTCAAAACTACTCATTCAAATTAACTATGTGGCAGTTGTGAAAGTTCTGAAAAAAAGATGTGCTGAAGTGGGAGTGTCTGAAACGGTAGGACGTTCCTAAAGAGACAACGGGCCAATTTCAAGGCGTTAATAGGCTATGATGTGATGCAAAGTCAAATTTATTTTTCAYAGACAGCTTTTTCACAACAATTGATGGTRGCATACCAGTAGTTATTTGTGATGTAGAATTGAACTGTGAGCCTTAAATATATATAACACACCCTCTTTGGTATTCCTTTAGAAGTGTTTTCTTACCAATTGGACACAAATTGACAGTATAATTTGATGAATTCTCATATAAATAATTATTTCTAATATTGGAATTAAAGCAGTTTGGAACAATGGTTTATATGTTTATTTATTTATATATTTTGACATTTAGGCATCACATAGATATCATTGACAATGCAATTATTATTTTCCAATATGTCTCTTGGTATTGATGTTTTGCTCTTGTTAATAATTATTTAATTTATATAATTTTAACATTTTATACTTGATTGTGCACCTGCATGTGTGAGAACACAGGATTTATTTGCAAGATTTTTTTAAAAAACAGTAGACATATACGTTTTTAAAGCAGTTACGCCAACTTGTAATTACTGCATTAAGCTCAATCATTATTTTCAGTATAATTATTTAATTCCATTTCCCTAATGCYACCGATTCCCATACAACCCTGTGATTTCTGTCTTATTCACATTTCACTGTAATGATCTACTTTCTTCAACATATTGATGAAACTGCTGCAATTACTTAGCTCAATATTTTGCACATTAGCCGGCCTCACAAGTGTTTCACACGTCCATTTATCTACCCGAGGTTTTTAAATGGCGTAAAATTGCCCTCAAAGTGCATTCATATTTTATTCTATTGAGATATTGCTTGGYTGATGGTCTGCCAGTAATTCATGAGCCTAAGTAGGAGTAATAGCCTGAGCATGAACTTTCCTGACAGGAAAGCTTTTTTTTTCCAATGGAACTGTTTCATCTTCCACTGCTGAAACTGATTTATTCAATTACCAGTTTCCCTGTCAAGAAGCAATGAAATATTGTGGCTGGTTTCCTGTAGACAGAGGAAAGATGATGGGAAGCTTTTATTTCTTTCTTTTTCTTCTAAGTTTTTTTTTTTTTTGTTACTTTTAGGCTTTTTTTCCCCACATATTCTGCATCATCACTTCCTCTTTGTAAGTGGGAAAGAAAATTACTTCGGTAAAGTGCTGAGTTCTGTGATGCCCTGGTCTATCTGGGTCACCATAGGTGGGACCATCTCAGTACTGCAAGAATGAGGTCACTTTTTTCTGCTGTTTCACTAAAATTTTCTGAGGTTGGGACCCGGGTGTCGCATGTTCTCTGGCATCTATTCTTTCCCTTTTTTCCATTAAAAGACACTTCCATTTTCTTTTCTATTATGCTCCTCTGCCTGTAGTAGGCTTCAAAATCAAAGCCTTCCAGGGAAAAATGTGTTTGCATTTGCCATTTCACACCTTTGATTTGTTTTATTTTTAAAACATCTACCTCTAATTGCCATCAAGCACCCATTACACGCCTGTAACACCCACTTTGCAGCAGACCAATTCATATAAGTCCTCCTCTTGTAACTGAGGTTAAAAATCGTTATGTTTTCTCTGTTTTCTGGCCGAACCGTTCTTGGTTAAGGAAAGCCTCTGCTTCATTAAAGCACTTTGCTTTGGATGGAGGGGAGAAGGCTCTGATGTTAGTGGGATCAATCAATAACCATCTTCCCCTTGCCTTACTGTAAACGTGCTGAAGTATTTATGAAATAATTGACTTCCCTCATCAAAATAAGAGGAATCTACCATCATGTCCTGCGGTGTGGAGGTCACAAACAGCCTTGGTAATAAATAGAAGATGGCTCTTTTTATCACAGCGGAGTTGGCAGTTAATGCATCTTAAATGTTGATAAAGTGACAACTGAAATCGTATCGTTACTGAATATTTTATTTGCTTGTTACTCATGTATGTGTACTTGTGCTCTGTTGTGTTGCTCCTTATTTCTCTCTGCCACTCAATGAATAAAGTATCTTTAAGTATCATGCAAGATCAGCTTGGTCAAATTAACTCCCTTAAACATTCATGCATTGTAAATATTTCAGTAAGGACCATATGAGTTATTCTTTTCCCACATCGGATGGGACAAAAAGAGGGGTTCTGTGGAGAAGTTGTGAGAAAACATTGCCTTACTTGTTGAACAACATTTACTGTGTGGAAGTGAAGGATATTTTGTGACTGATTAACTGAGTTTTAGATATACTGATGTATTTTATACTTTGTGATTGGTCGTGGTCATTTACAGTATAATGAACAAGTCTATTTAATACATGCCTGGCTCCAGTGGGAGGTGCAGGCAGATAGACCCAGGGCGCAAGGCAAAATCCAGAGTGCAGATAAAGGCTTTATTATAACAAAAAGTGGCTGGCGAAGCAGCTCAAAAGGTACTCTCGAAAATCTTTTCACAAGAAAACCACAAAGAATTAAGGGAGACACACTGGCTGGGGTAAACAACACAAAGATCAGACAAACACTGACACAGAATGTAAAGGAAATCAAACGAGGGACTGATTGGAAACACCTGAGGAGGAAACATGAGGATCRGGTKTGCCTGGGAGGAAACACAGAGGCAGGTATACACAGGTAAACACTAGAAAAACCAAGATAAAAAAAACCAAACAGTGTAAGAAAAATATTTACATTTTCCAATGCTGGCGTAAGAGCAACCCCCCCTTAGGGGGTTTGATCAGGGTTTTGATATAAGTATTATGAGAACATTTGATTCAGAGGTTTTTATGTTTAGACTTCTGGATCCACAGACAGGCTCAGAGTGAAATGAAGTCTTTAGATCTGAAAATCCTAATCAGTTTTCTGCCTATTATTCAGGCTTCCAATATGAACAAAGGAACAAATTGATAACCCCGTGACCTGACTGGATGACCCCAACCAAGAACTTTTTTAAAAAATTTTTTACTGCTGTCGAAGGAGCAGCAGCGAGACAGGAGTGCTCTGAAAAGTCTGACAAGTCGACTGCTGAGAGCTGAGGACAGCTAAGCTTACAAGATGTCTCTCTTTTCCACAGAGGACTTCAGCAAACTTCTCCAGAAAATGGCAGAAATATTGAAAGAGAAATTCATTCACTTGCTGAATAAAGCTCAAGGTCTCAGCATGGAGGTGTTTTTCAGTGGACCCCTGCCAGAGAAATACAGCAGAGGGTTGATGCTCAACAAATGGCTTAAAAACGCCTGTGCTGAGAAACCAGTGAATTTTATCGGCAATTTCAACATTTTCTGGGAACATCATCTCTTTAAGGCAGATAAACTAATTCTTGATCAATCGAGCACACAGCTGTTTGCTTCCAACATAGTATCCTTTGTGAATCAGATGCCACAAGTTTCTGCTGCAGACAGGAGACAAGAAAGTAAACATCAGCTGATGAGGCAGCAAACTGAAGGACAGCAACAGCTTACTTAGATAAAGATAAAACATGGAATACAAATGACCCAGAAGGAGATTTCACCAACAGGACAAATGGAATCCCACCTCCTATTTGACTAACAACATGAAAGCTTTTGTCAAGATTGGAATCTAGATCATAAAACGCCCAAATCCACGCAACCCTCATTATCATCTGACCCCTGACATTAAACCAGTATCTACCAAAACATTTCTGAGCCTGAAATCTGAAAATAAGCATTTAAATAGCATTAACTGATTTCCCACGTATTATTTGGGCTTCCAAACTGAACAGTTCTTTACAGAGGAACAGGAATGTGCTCTGAACCAAGAGTCAAGCAAAACCAAAGTACCGTAGATTGCTGCTATTCCAACACTATTACTATTATAATATAGTGATTTAGATTAATCAAATCTTTACACCTCATAACATTTGCATGCAAAAATCAGCAATGCTGTACGTAAAACTACCCAAATATGGCAGATAATAATTAACATTATTCAAGAAGGGTTTTCCATCTGTAAAGTTAAATACATGTCTGAAATCATGTGAACCAAAGTTTTGCTTTTATAGTGGATATTAATGCATTGCAAATTATGGACCACCACAGTTTGAGGAAGAATTACATTTCAGGGCATCTCACAGGCCAGTCTGTACTTGAAACAGTTTAAATCATGTGATGTCACAGAACTCAGTTGAAATGATTTTTTGCCTCCCTGCTTATGGAGACTGCTCAACACTTGGGTGGTATTTAAGAAGGAGGTAGTAAAAAGGCTTTCCCCCCCTAAGGAAACATGTTGAACAAGCTTCTTCCACTGCCATAGTTTAGCAACCACGGGTGGAGAACAGCGTAACYAACAACCCTGAGAAAACATTGTGGTTTGACCACCACTTATGATGCTGAACTGGATATGAAAAGATGATGAGGGTTGTTCTCAAAGGTCTGACTGCAAGAAAACATGCTCCAGGACTGCCTTTTTAATAAATACAAAGAATACATGAAGATTGTACCACTCAGTAGAAGCAAAGCTTAATTACTGAATTAACAGTCAAAGACATAAAATAGACAGATCCTGAAGACTTTCTATCTGGGATGCAAACTCGTACTAAAAGTGAGACCACACGTGAAGCCCTTTAAACCCTGACAAGGAAGACAGGAATTATTTTTAGAGCAAAAGCTCCACTAGTTTCACTTTTTTCTGTCAAGATTTATGATCCCCTCTCTCAACGCTAATGAAAAGAAACATCTGAATGAACTAAGAATACCAGCCACCTACATAGAAAATGATACTGTAAGACATTGTAGACAATTCTGAGAAAAACACAAAATCGTAAGCACTTGCTTTTCTGTTTTTAACTTTAACTTTGGTTTTGCAAAGAAACGGTGCTCAATTTTTATGAGATTATACACTTCATTCTGTTGAAAACAGTTTAGAAACTCATTTATACGTGTTTGGAGGGAGAGGAAACAGAGCATGCCAAGGCAGATCCTGGCAGACATTTTATGTGTGTGTGTGTGTGTGTGTGTGTGTGTGTGTGTGTGTGTGTGTGTGTGTGTGTGTGTGTGTGTG
>NW_013952475.1:252245-257225 GCF_001266775.1 Austrofundulus limnaeus
CATTCTGTTATTTACCAAACTTAGTTTTGTAAAAACCATCACCATGCGGCATCTTAGCTTTCAGACTGATGATGATGATGATGATGATGATGATGATGATGATGATGATGATGATGATGATAAAATGGTGGTGTTTAGGTTTAGGACCAAGGTGTGAATTGAGTTTAGGTTAGTTTTAGGGTCAGGTAGGTACCTGTGAGGTTAGCCTTAGGGTTTGTGGTCAGGGTTAGGATATAAAATTACCAAAAAAATGAATGGAAGTCAATAGACGGGCCCCACAAGGACATAAAAACAAGTGTGTGTGTGTGTGTGTGTTAACAGCCCTGTCTGCATCCTCTTTGGGTCTTGTCCGATTCCTGTCAGGACAGTTCCAAAATAACTGCTCACACCAATCACAGTTGAACACATACACACTCTCTCACACAATTACGCATGCTGCTTCCTCTAAACATTGGAGCACATCGATCAAAAGTGATCCTGAGCTTTCTATCTCTTCCTAAGACAATCAGGAGGAACCAGACAAAACAGCATGCAGACACACAAAAGGACATTAATGGCATGTATGTCATAATTGATCAAATCTGGTCATATTCAGCCCAGTGTGAAGATATGCAATCAAAACAGAGCTACTGACAACCTATTTTTCAATCTCCTCTATTCACCTTGCACATAAAGCTGCAGTAGGAAGTTCTGACAAAACTGTGGCCTTTGCTTGAATCTTTGAACAAACCTGCTTTCTGCTGCACTACAGTCATTTCTCCACAGCTCCTCCCCCATAGCGAAGCCTGCCGTCACTGTGCAGCAGAGTGAGCAGTATATATGCCACCAAGGACGGCAGATAACATGGCACATTCAGAATTCTCAGAAATTGGCAGTTTCCCCTCTAACATTAGCTTGTTTCTTTGCCATTAGCACAGCTGCAGCACACTGGCAATCATGAGCTTGTACGACCCTGCGAGGAAAGGGCGGAAGCAGCACGTTACACAACCGTGATTGACTCAGGTAAGATAATCYTCCTGGCTCTGATTGGCTGTTTGTGACCGGGAGTGGCAGGGATGGACTGGCTATTGGGAGTACCGGGACTATTCCCGGTGGGCCGGTGCATCACTGGGCCAGCAAACGCAGTGAGGAAAACAAAACAAAAAAATATGTAGTTGTGCTTAATACCTGTAGATGGCGATAATGCACCAATTCATTGTTTACCAACCACCAACAAAGACCGAAGAAGAAGAAAAGTTTGCTGAAGAAGAAGAAGAAGAAGTAAAAAGAAGAAAATGAATAATAAAAATAAGAAGAGCAAAAATGAAGAATAAATTTAAGGAATGAGAACAAAAATTGAGAGAAAAGAAAAAGCATCTACAAGCAAATTCAGCCAAGTGTCAGAAACTTATTTTCTGCTGGTGCATCATCCTCATCCTCACTGGAACCTACATCTGGAGAACAACGTGACCGGGAGGAGGATGGTAGTCATGTAGGTGGCTGCATTTTTTTAACTTTTAAAACAATGCATTCAGCTGCTAAATAAATAAAGCCATTATCATGTGTGGACTAGGTCCAAACTGTGCTCTGTAGTCGATAATTTTTTAAAAGCGTTGCTTAAAATGTTTTATCATCAGTTTTGTAAATTTACATCAAACATTGGCATTCTAAAAGATAAAAATCATAAATGTTTGTGGGTTCCACAAACAACTTTGCCCACTTATATTTTTATTTTACTTCATTGGATTTATTGATTGATTGATTGATTGATTGATTGAATGAATTAAGGTCTAATATACAATAACAGCATATTCAAATGAAAAAAAAATTGTTTAAATTCACACAATTCATATGCTGAAAAAAGAAAATGATACCACATTAGATTATAATCATGTTATTTTTGGGGGGTAAAATCAAAATGAGTCAAAAATGACCATATGGAACTCTGAGGGTCAATACCTGCGAGCTAACTGCTGCTCTCTATCTTAATAGCTTTACCAATTCCTCAACATTACATCCTTAGAGTTTGTACAGTGCCCTGAGATGACGTTTGTTGTTTYCGCCTCCACCATCGGCCGTCAGCATTAGCAGRCATCATCTGCCAACCCGGACCTTGAATGGGCCAGTCAGGTACTAAATTCCTGGGCCACTTTTTTGCCCCAGTCCACCCCWKGGGRRSMRKKKMWTTYYKSMAAWKGSYKKWRRAMCMAWWRGRRGRRSCMRRRGRRKTTTTTTTTTTTTWMMRRWTATCTGTCTCATATTCTACTGTCAGAGCATAGTGACAGTTTTAACAAAGCAATTAACTGCAGAGTTAAAGACTTTTGCTGCATTGACTGGTTGAATTGTTTGAGCAGCACAAACAATTTCCAAAATCCAGATTAGTTCACCTGCTTTGGTTGCAGAATGTCCCTCATAAACCCATTAACAATAAAACTTGCTTTCTTTATGACACCTAGAAAACACAAAAACATTTTAAAATTGACATCAATCATACTTGCAAAAAGTACAGTGCCGGCCTCTGCCTCTTCTTCTTTCCCTTTTTAATTACTCTATAGAACAACACGCACCAACAGTACATCTGAGGGTGGGGGTGTGGGTGTCAGGGTCTTTATTCCAATCCCATTCCCCGACTACCATTTGGGGAGGGGGTCCTGAAGAAGGGCGGGCCGGGTGCGGTCCTGGGCTGTGGGTGGGCTCGGGGCTTGGACATTTGCCGGGGGCGGTGCTGGCTTTTGTTGGAGTATATGTAATATACTTCTAATCACTATTTCAATCTTTCTATCTTTATAATTACTTCTCTGTTTTTCTCTCTGTCTCTATTTTCTCTTCACTTAAAAAAGTCACTGATGATGAAGAAATAAATAAACTAAATAAACTAATATTTGGTTTCATTTTCTACTGAAGTGACAAAAAAAGTTATTTGAGCCATAACTTAATAGTCTTATTAGACAAACCTTTCTAATTACACTGGAGTTGTGCGTTTCACATAATTTCAAATGAAAACAAATTCCTGTCAAAGATTAATTGTTCTTTGTCTGTACATTAAGCTTGGCATTCACATTTTGTAACCAAACACTGCTAGTGCTCATTTTGAATGTGGTGATTGCTGGTCACACATTATCTACGCCTCATTAAATTGGATATGGTGCCTGTCATTTCATACCATAAGTTATCTAAAGTTTATTTTTTAACTGAGAATCAGTTAAGCATAGCTAACTGAATCTTTTCAAAGTGAAAAAATAAAAAAAAAATCTGTTTTCAGAATCAGTCAGCACATAAAAACAGCTCAGGCATTTGACAGAAAATATGTAAATAACACATTTTAAAAGAAATGTGGAATTTATTTTTTTAAAGATTGCATAACCATTGATGTGTTTAAAGAGCTTTGGACCGCTGTATATGTTAAAACCTAGTTTTTTAATTGTAGTAACATACAAATGGAATGAGGTTTTAACTATAATGTATTCCATGATGGAAAAACATACTTTTTTTTTTGCAGATTCCTACATGCTCATGTGAAAGAAATTTATGTGACGGCCTTCTGGCCAAAAATATAATCAGAGTAATCTGTGCTACAGCGTTTTAACAGTTTGTGTCAAGTTTCTTTGCACCACTCAACACCCCCAGTTTATACACGTTGAATGCAAACAGTTAAAGCCACATTATGTTGGACCTCTGAGATTGAGCCTGGATCACTTTACCCCAGGAAGGGAGTCTTTTCCTAGGACGGCTCTAAGCACTCCTCGCGGTTCTCCTACTACCCCCCACCATCTCTGGCTGCACAAAGCCGGCAGGGCTCCCGGTGCTAGACCCACTAGCCTCCACAGATATTTCCTGAGGAAAACACATCACCTCAGGCTAGACCCATCCGTCGGCCCACTGTGCTGAGGCAGCAGCAGCCCCARCCCACAATCCACCGCAGGCTTCAACCTCACTCTCACTCCCTTTATGCTCTTTTTCTTCTCCTTTCCATTTTTTCAGTTTCTCTTTTCCTTTGGTTTTCTTAGCTTCTTTTCATTCATCTTTTTTGTTACAGTTGATGCACATTTTCGTCATTCTTGAATAGCAGTTTCTGCATTTTAATTGATTCAGTCGTTAATCTGGTTTTGCTTAARTTGTAGAAAAATGAAGCTCATTGAACCAACATGCTTTGTCATTGCTTTATTTATTTTTATTTATTTATTCATTACAAAAATGTGTTTTGATGGGTTTGAATGGGTTTTCAAAAGTCAAATATCAAAGCTAAAGCACAAAGCATACATACKGCCTTTTTAGTCATTCAGAGTATAAATACAGCAGTGCTGTCACTGTGTTCATTTAAGAATCAACTACAAAACATATATAATATAGCTGAGATTACCAGCCATACAAACAATGCTATCAGTTACAGTGCAATGACACTATTCAACTTCCTGTTTAATGTTAATCAWATTCCTTGCCAGTGCCACACTGAACACTTTGCCTGCTGCCTAACTGTAAGTCTCTTTAGAAAATATCACAGGACATAATGCAACATTTCATTGTGTTTYCCTGTTTTATTTTCTTTATATATAACAAGGAGAAAAAAAAACAGAATTTTTTTTAAGATTCACCCCCATCATTGACGGATGACTCAACATCCGTCAACGTTTCAAAGCTGCAGAGCAAAGGAAGGACCTGATGATGTGTTTTATGCATACTAGTAGGGTGGGAACCGAGTGTCTGGGATAGTAAAACTGAGACTGTGAGGACATGTTTAACAAATTGATACCACCTCAGGAAATCCCATGGACTGCATGTGTTTTCATCTCCCTGTCTCACTCTTTGTCTGTCTGTTCCCAGGTCTCATATATATGTGCTGCTTTTTTTCCAGTTTTGTACATATGTTTTCCGGTACCAACGGGAGACACAAGAGGTGATGAGTGCAAAAACTTTAGCTATTGCAATGTTATGATCTTCAYTGTAAATCTCATGTGAGAAACTTTTTTTTAACCTTGCATGTTTGTGAGTGAACATTTTATA
>NW_013952475.1:258036-264585 GCF_001266775.1 Austrofundulus limnaeus
GGGTTGCAAACTACTTCATGGATGTTTGACATAGGTCAACTTTCCACTTTAGATTCTCAGGCAGGCCAGAGGAAGTCAAGGCAAAACTGTCCATTACACCTCTGAGTCTATCTCAGCCTGCGTCAGGACAATCCTACTTAGCATGAAGAATGACTCTGTCTGCCGTCTCATTTTTCCTGTCCAGACACCCTCGATGGCCCAAGCCTACCTCCCCATCGACCACTGTGATTTGTCGGCGTTCGGTTCCAGGAAAGATAATTGATTTAATTGGAGGTGATGAATGACAAGATTTTATGGAGCATAGATCATAAGTTAGTGACATTCTGGGGAATTGTGAGGAAAGTTTGTGGGTCAATAGATGGGATGATCTTGTTTGGGTTTGGTAGGTCAGCGCTGAGGAGGTTTACTCAGAACCATGCAGAAAGGTCCTTGGGATATGCTGTGATCCGGTTATCAAATCAAGATTTAGGAAGTATTGCTTAGATTATGTAACAGTCACTGTGAAGGATTTGGACCCTGGTGCAGACACAGGGCAAGAAAAAATGAAAGGATAAACTAAAATCCTTTTGTTAAAAAATAAAAAGGTGGCAGCAGTAAAACATTAATGCTAATGTGGAAGGAGACAGAATATATAGAGCAGAGGAGAGTGGTAAGTGGAGACACCTGGGCTGATTGGCTGATTGAGTAGGAACAGGTGTGGACCACACTGAGGGTGAAAATGTGAAATGACGCCAAAATCACCAAATAAACCCCAACTCTGAAATTACCATAAAAAACAACAACTTTCTTCACTTCTATGTCTAAATAGCTGCACAACATGCAGGATCACACAATGACACTGTGTTTTATTGTTTTCCTTTTTTTGTGAGCATAATCGGTCTGTTAATTTTCAATGCACAGACATGCACACACAAATCCTGTAACAGGAAGGCCTCAATGTGATCTAGTTTGATGGATATGTTCCCATTGCTCTCCTGCAGGTCACAGATGGCCTTTTATGGTATGTCTGCGAAATTAGAATCATGGGGTTAAAAGGCTTAAAATTAAAAGTTTTTTTCCTGCAGTATCCAAATACACTTTATTGTGGAAAACAAGTCAGCTTTGGCAACAAGTTTTTATGTTACAGACAGCCGACGGCTGCCTTACCTCAGGATATACATAAAAATGAAACCTTGGAAACAAAAATCTTCTTCGAAWACTCTCAACTTCAACTCCAGAACAAATTTAATGCTACAATTTGAATTCAAAAAGACATAAAAATTTAAATAATAAATAAATACAAGTGACAATTGTAGAAGCTGGGTACATTGGTTTACAAAAATGCAATAATCTTAAAACAAAATATTGTACATTAAAAACATTCTGTTTATGACGTACTGTGTGTATTTTCAGTTGGCAACATTACAGTTTTGTTTTTCCTTTTAATTTCAGTGTGTTAGGAAGAGAGAAAATAGGAAAAAAAGAAAATTCAATGGCTAAAAAGGAATGAATTGTGGGTTTAATTGAATAACTGGGACAGGATGAAAGCAAAGGTTTTACATTTCAGAAGGTTTAYAATATAAGGTACAATCAGTCAATGTGATTAATAAGGTAAAAACAGTAGATAACTTTTAGGATAACACACATGAAGTTGTGACTTATCAAAAGAAAGGAAATTTCAAATAAACCGAAAGAAAAAGCAATAAAGACAGGAAGCAAGAGGGGTAAAACGGTGAGGTTAAGTAGAAAGAGGGCCAGAAAAAAGTTTGTAGGGTGTATGCTGCCAGGATCCAGTTTCCACATTCTTCCTATCACCACACCTAAATCCTTAATTGCGTGGCCGCAGAGAAAGCACTGCAGAGACCACAGCGCTGCAGCTAGCTGGCGTTTAGCTGCCGACAACTGTTTTGTTTAAACCGGTCAGCGAGCCCGTCTGCATACGACTTTGGTTTTGGAGTGTGCAGGAAAACGAGGGAAAAGAAATGAAAAATAATACCAGGAAAGTGGGAGAAACAAATGAGGGAGAATCCATTTTGGAATTCCAGCTTGGCAAGGGCAACTGAGAAAATAAATATGAACTTAAAAGCAAATCAAATCGCCTCCATGCCATCAGCATGTTTTATAAAGTCGGAATGGAACCTAACATTTATCTAATCAAATCATGCTGGGAAAAGAAGATTTTACAGTTAAATTTACTTTGTCTTGTGTATTAAGACAATTTGAACATTTGAAATATGTACATAAACATAAGATTTACACTAACATCTAACCAAAAACAGAGGAATGTTCCTTTTCTCCTTTCTGTGTGTAGTTCTTCTTTTTAGAAACAGTGATTAAAGTTCTCCCATTCAACATTTTCCAGATATTTTATTGCTCATAATCACAGCAACAATATTAAGCAATAAAATATTCTTACCTGACCTCCTCTTTAACACAACTCAACATCTGAAACAAAAGCTAATGCTAATCTTTGGGGCCGTAGCCTGGTGTGTTTGGGAAATTCAGATGAGCTGTTTAATTTGTATGTAGAAGAATGGGATCTAGCTGTCTGTGAAATAGAAAACTCAGCGAGAACATCATTTTCCTGGAGGATGACAGGCCTCAAGCCCACCACACCCCAACCACTCCGCCCGACACGCTGTTTCTGATCAATAAACCTCTATTTTCTCCCCCACACAAGGTTTCCCATTCAATACAGCTGCCACTGGCTTTAAAAACATAGAAGCATGATCCATTTATTATTGGCTGTTACTATGATCTATCTGCTCACCCCCATCCCTCTCCACCACCCCACCTTTTTTTTATGTTGCTGCCTATTGGGGAAAGAGGGTTCTCTTTATTTCCTGCTTATGCTGCTTATTGACAAGCCATCACTAAAACCCATCCTTCACTGCGCACAACACATGAAAGGAGGAGATGAATGGCATATTGTTTGGAAATGTATGCAATTTAGATGGTTTTGCTTGAGGTTTATATGGGCAAAACTTTTGCATTTCAGATGCTTTACCAGTCAATTTGTGCAGTGCATCCCAGTGCATGGACAACAGAAATAACCAGAGTTACCATGTTTTTAAAATTTTTCTATATTTTTTCTTTGTCAAGATGCAACCGCAAGAGAAAAAGCTAAGCTAAGGCTACATCACTAAAGCATGATGTGCTAAATAAAAGTAAACGTTTTACCACCTTACCATCTTATCTTAAATCTTCAAAAGACATTTAACAGTGTTTAATTGTATTTTTACAAATAATAAAGCTTTTTAGACAATTCTGTGTGTTAAAGCAGAAAAAGCAGAAAAGATTAAAACAGATTTTTTTTCTCCTTTCAAGAAATGAAGACCCTGATCACCCATTCGATGGTGAGGTCAGGCTGCTTCCATCCGAACACAGTTGCCCAGATGTAAGACTAATAAACTTAAAATGCTTTTATCCCTACAGTAATCACACTTCTCAATGAACATCATTTTATTTAATTTTTTCTTTTGTGCAGTAGGAATGTTTTGTTTTTATTTCTACTGCCTGCAACAAATCATCCCTTGGGACTAATAAAGATTGAACATGAATATGTATTTTTTGGGGGAAAAAAAATCAACCCTAAGTAATTTTTTAATCCTTTTGACCTTTTGTGAACAAATAACTTGTACCAACTACAACTGTGTCGTCTTCAATCTCCTCTGGCTCTGGGTCAGACTCTGGTTCCAACATGTAAGGCTGGATGGACAAGCCTGCCCTTGTTGACATCTTTAAATTAATTTGCAAATAAAAGAACCTCATCTAAAACAGAATGAAAGACAGTGGGCATATGTTTTGGCTTGCTTCAAGAAAAATATATACTTATTTTCAAAGAATGCTATGTTCGTCATCACAACTTGGTCCACTCAAATGTTCTGCAACAGACAAAAACCCAAAAGGAGCTGTTTTCCATCTCTGAATTAATGCTAATTTTAATATTATCTCAATATTCTCCTACCAAAGATGTGGCTCCACAATACTGATTCCAGGGAAAACAATGTAGCTCATTTCCCCCCTTTTTTTGTTTTTATGTGATAAACTTATGAAAAGCAAAAAAATCCCCCAAAAATTAAATATTAGTATCACAGATCACCTGATGAAACGATTTAAGAAAAAAGTGGCAAACAAGAAAAAAAATGACACCCTGTGACACAAACACTTAAACATCACCTTTAAACTTGCTTACCACAGGATGTTTTAGCTGGTCAGCGGAAAAAGATTAAGGCAACCATTTTGTCCAGATGATGAATAGGCTAAGCTGACCGGTGACTTCTTTCTCTCCGTTTATGCTCTCTCTTTCTTCCTTCCATGCCATCCTTTCCCTGTCCCCCTTTTTTTTAAGTAAAAGCCACTATTTGTTCCCTCATGGTGAGAGAAGAAGACTGATTCCACCTGGTCACTGATTCATCAGTGTCAACATGAAGTAAAACACCTCGAACCCATGAGTACCTGAAAACCAGCTGCATGAGAGATGAGAAGTGTCATTTATATTTGCTGGAGTCTCAGGTAAAGGCAGCGCCTATGTATCTCCACAATAATCAATTCTTTACACTCCTGAGCAAAGTTCTTCATTTTCACTTTTATCTGGAAAGCTGGAGTTTCCCCATTACTTCTTTTTTTGAAGTATCCCTACTTTGAAAAAAAAAGTACATAAACCATACATGTATGATTTCCCCTTTGGGCTTTAAGAGGAGAAAGCCACAATTCATTTTCGCCCTGACCGACATGTCTGCTGCCCAAACTTAGAGAGCTGGCTTGAGGTTTGCTGTGACGAGCTTGCAGGTGTAACAAACCAAGCCCGCCTCCCTCGCCAAGCTGCCTCCAAACCACTTCATTAAGGGCACTATAATTCATTGAGGTCCAGGCCTCACCCAGTGATGCTTGAGGCCTGTGGGTGGTCCACAACACCGTTCCAACAGATACTGATATTCAGTGACTGCACTATACAAGGAAATACATTAAATATACCTCTCCCCTTCTTTCATTTCTGTCTCTGGGACTGTAGGCATGTAAACCATTCATCTGAGTCCAGAGCTCTAAAAATATACATACTCCTGTTTTCTGGCACCAAGTCAACTGAAACTCAGCTCTTCTATAACAGCGAAAGATTTCTGACTAAATCATCAGCTAAATCAGAGGTCTTCATCTTTGTTCATCGTGACCCACTGTCCTGCAATGAGTGATTGGCAGGCTTCTGCTAAAGTTGATGGCATTCTGAGTAGGCAATTTAATTATTTGAATCAGGTGTGCCGAAGCAGGAAAACATCTAAAACATGCAGAACAGTGGGTAGCAAGGAGCATTGTGAAAGTCCTCTGAGCTAGATGATTTTTAAAAAGGAGACATCAAATCCCATTTCTTAGCACTACTCCTACATTTACAGTATGTGATGTGGCGATAAGTTCAAAATTATTTAAAGGGGACATATCATGTTTTTAAATCCTTCCATTTCACATTTAAATCATTCATTTTGGGTCTATGTAAAGTAAAACTGCAAAGCTCTGGTCTAAATTCCTTGTTATTGTGGCTCCACGTGCTATTATTACATCTTTGATCTGTCTGAGGGCAACTGTTTCGGTATGGTTTCTTTAAATGCAAATGAGGCACTTCAAACTCCGCCCCCTCCCCATTCAGCCGTTTTTGTAGTTTGATGGCAGAGATACATTAAGTAACAGCACAGAAACAATTTATTTACTAATCGATTAAAATATGTCAATAAGGGAAGACTGGTCTATCCAGCCTTACATGTTGGAGCCAGAGTCTGACCCAGAACCAGAGGAGGATGAAGACGACGAACCTGCAGAACTGTCGATTAGCAAAATTGGTAAGCTGGACGTCTGTGCACTTGTTTAGCAAATACTGTGACACATTTCAGAAAATGTAAAAGAGAATAAACTGAACTGAAAAATGTGACCCAAACAGAAATATACCTATACAGCACTGGGAGAGACTAAATTCAAATTTCCTGCACTCCTAACTCCAAGTTTGCAGCAAAATATATTTAATGGCTAAAAAAGTGGATTTTGCATTTGTCCCCTTTATTTTTTTTTCCCTAAATGTAAAATGTATTAGTTCAAACATTTAATATGTTTAATGTGTTCCAATGTCAATAAAATATGAATTTTGGAGATTTTCAAACCTTTGGATTTTGTTTATTTACATTTTGCACAACATCCAGACATGGGGTTATAATAAGTGATCAATTTAGTACTTGCATAGAAATGAAATTTATTTCTTATGATAAAAAAAATCTGCTGAATGTCAGAATGATATTTATAACACCTAAAGCCCATCCATAATGGATTGTGGGTTGTTAATGCAACCCCTGACTTCCGCTCACTCCCATGTGCTCTCATTGTGCCCTCTCAGTTGAGTTTAGAGATTAAACGAAAAGAACAAAAGAACATAAATTTCCAGGAGCAAATTCCTCCAGTCAAAAACAGGAACCGGTCACAGATAATGCTTCCTTGTGTCTCCATGACCAAACAGTGTGCCACAGTTAATGGTTGGGATCTCTGTATTTACTCTCCATTAAGTCTTAACACACACACACACACACACAC
>NW_013952475.1:264625-266840 GCF_001266775.1 Austrofundulus limnaeus
CACACACACACACACACACACACACACACACACACACACACACACACACACTGCCATAATGAAGAAGTGACCTGTGCATCACCCACTTATTTCAGACTATCACTTAGAGGTGAGCAAACAAACACTGAGAGAAGCATGCCACCAAAAATTATTATTGCAGAGGTAAGTAAAGGTACACAAACAGGACCGGCACAGGACTTTATCATGGAAGAACAATGCCCCCCCCCCCCCCCCCCCCCATCACCTCTTCTAAACTCATAAAACAGCTCTCACAGTTTATTCACCTACCTGAATTTATGGCTCTCTAAGCTGCAATTAGGCTTTATTAGCCATTCAGTGGGTGACACAGCACTATAGCTGCCGTAATTGAATAACAGGACATTGATTAGAGATGTTAGCCTTTCGAAGTGGAGCATTCAGCTCAAAAAGAAGTCGAGCAAACACGAGAGGTATGTGACACATGATAACGTAGGATTCTACTGCTGCAATTTGGATTGAGAAAATAGCATTTTTTAGAGTGCTTAAATGGTCTTATAATTATCACTTTAGACATTTGATACAAATGTTGATGTGATGAAGCACTTATCTGAGGATTGCACACATACCATAGATACATTTTACAAAAACAGATTTTATTAATGTACATTGAGGTCCAATAGATGGTAAAATATTTCAAATGTCAAATGCAAAAACTACTAGATTTAAATGAGCATCTTCATGTTTTACATTTTAGTAGAGGTGGAGGTATGCATTTCTGTCCTGGCCAGTTATCTGTTCTGTATCATTAGTGCAGTATTGGATGGTGTAGCAGTATTGTTGAAAGGGACAGGGGTTGGATAAAGGGAAAGAGAAAGGGTCCATTGGGCACAGCTGTATGTATGTATGTGTGTATGTGTGTGTTTGGTAATGGCCAAGGGTCAGCCAGAGGGGATACAATGTGTCTGTCACAAGTCACTGCTCCCCGACCACAGAGTCCAGTCGACCAGGCATTTGCGAGCGCGCATTTGTGTGTTGAAGGCAGAACGAGGAAGAGCAATCCTTCGTCCTTCGCACACTTTTTTTTTCTTCTTCACTGTCCTGACTGTTACAGCCAACCGCACACTGACCCCAGGGTTGCCGTGAGTGTGTATGTTTATCTCAGGTAGAGAAAATCCCGCACAATAACTCGAGATTCAGCCAGGTAAACAGCAGAGTGAACAGAGGGATGTTTTATAGAGTCAGGTGTGTTTGTAGGTGTAAAGGTATGTCTGCTATGACTGGCTGCACACTCACCTGGAGGCTTTAATTGCCCCCCCCCAAGATAAGATTTCTTCTTTAGTTTAGTTTCATATGAAATGTTTGTGGAACGTTGCTACTTCATCATTGTTTACATTCATCATAAAGTCCAAATGCTGCCTTTTTTGTGTGCGTTTTTTTTTCTAAAAGGTTTATAAGAACTTTTACAATTTTGACCCTTTAAGGTGAAGCAGGTGACCTTTGTAACACATTGACAGTTAAAGGAAAGGAGAGACTTATTCTGCRTTTTAAGCTTCTTTATTCTGATATTTCTCAAAAACAAGAAAAACAAAACTATGTGGCGTTTCACAAAAAAAGTGAAAAAATGGTTAAAAAATGGTTTCTTTCTTTTTTAAAACTAGAAATTATTTTTTGCTCAATCTATAACTTTCCATTTGTTACACAGTAGGACATTTTTGACAACCAGCATTTAAACCTATAAACTATTACACTGTGTTGTAATTCTGAGAGAAGTTAATGCAAGAATCTGCTCATGGCAGCATGATGGATTAGTGGTTAGTGCTGTTGTCTCACGTTAAGAAGGGTCCTGCGTTCAATCTCTGGAGTTGGGGTCTTTTTTGTGTAGAGTTTGCATGCTCTCCTTGTGCTTGTGTGGGTTTTCTCCGGGCACTCCAGTTTCCACAACCAGTCCCAAAGAAAAGTCTAAAAACACACAGAGATTGGTGATTAAAGTGAAAACAGGTGAGTTGATAAATAAAACAAGACAGGTTTGTCTGAAGAATGAGGTTAGGAAAATTGAGATTAATACTGTCCACAGGGTGTAACAATAAAATAAAAAAATCTCAGTAATATATCATCATGACGCTAGGACCAGTGCAAAATAAAGCCTACCATATTTATTCAAGAATAATACGTAAAATTTCATCCATAAAATCATCCATAAATTTGGGGATAGTACTATACTCGGATAGATATTTTT
>NW_013952475.1:267204-268445 GCF_001266775.1 Austrofundulus limnaeus
TCCTGGTGGACTATGTGTAAAATGCCAGAATTCTTATGATGCTGCTTCAGCTGATATATATTTGTTGTCAAAACACTGTACCTTTCAGTACATATGTTGTTAAAATAAAATGAACAGTCCAATGATCATTTTACTAATATGTATAAAGACTGCAAAGGCTGAAAAATCTTGAAGTTTGTATGAAATTGGAGGTAGTTTGAGGATTAATTTTTTCATGCTTTTTAAGCTAAAAAAAGGGGGGGTCATATTATACATGAGATCGTATCATACATGAATAAATACGGTATAGAGAAATTGCAGCCAACTAAAAAAAACTAAATAAATTTAAAAATGAATGCTCCTCACACCCATATGTCTACTGTAATCTATTACTGTTATAAGAGAGTTTAAAATAGTGATTTGTTTGACACAGTACAGCCAGTTACTTAAAGTAGCAAATACTGTAATACACACAGATTTTAAACATACTAAATTGAGACAAAACAAAAAATGTAAAAATTTGAGAAAATATACAGAGCTGAGTTGTGTATTTTAAAGACTACAGCTGGCAGTATTTTTACAGTAATAGATCTGCAACTGTGATATTATACCATCCAAACAGCCAGTTCTTCCTGATTAACAAAAAGTTTCAAGTCAACAATACAAAAGCTGTCATATGGAGATTAAATAGTAGAGTGTAACACATTTAATCCTGGGTCTTTATTATTAGAATCTTCAGCTGGGCATCATTAAATTAATCAGTGACCGCTTTAAAGCTCATCACGTCGAACAGCTACAGATGTCCTCTGATTTTTTTTTTTCTGTTGGCCTCCAGCCAAACATTCTCAGTGTATTCCAGAGCCAAAGACACACAAGCATGACAGGAACAGCTCGCCTGCCGGCGGAGAACAATGGCGTGAGCTGCAATTCCCATTGCAGATGTTTTTTTTGGTACATCTACTCCCCTTTGGGAACCTCCACCTGAGTGTGTCACCTGATGATGATGATGCTGTAAACAAAAAGTGCAGCAGCTTAAACTAGTGTAATAAATAACATCATTAACACAGACATGGATACTCTGTATTTAATCAGGTATATTCAATGCTTGTTTTCAGTTACAGAACGAGCATCTGATAGTTTCACTCAGCATTGTCTCTCCTGCTGGCTCTTGAAAATAGAAACCTATAGGAAGCAATGAACAATGACTGTTACATGACCTGCTAATAGATCTAGCAGTCACCCTGTGCTTATATATATATATA
>NW_013952475.1:269600-272445 GCF_001266775.1 Austrofundulus limnaeus
GTGTGTGTGTGTGTGTGTGTGTGTGTGTGTGTGTGTGCGGATGGAGATGTGGTCAGGCTGTCTGACTCATAGTTACCACAGCATATATTCCTGGACATTCTCTGGAGGATGCTGTTTATACTAGAATGAATTGTGTGTGTAAGTGTGCATTGCAACCCCCTCACCCCCCTCTTTCCTTTCCCCCAAAACGCAATCTCATATTCCAGTTTTAACATCTACTTCTAATTGTTTTGAATGTTTCATTTTTTATACCATTTCTTTTGTCTGCAATGTGAAAGTTAAAAAAATGAAGCAGACATGATTCACAACAAATAGAATCTGCAAAACTTTTTTTTATCTTTTTGAAGGCCTGTCACAGATCCCACACACTCCACTACATTGGCAACAATTTCCCTTAGATCAGTCTCTTATAACTGACATTAAGACACATGTACAGCATGCAACTAACTCCTCTGTTTGTGCAATTTGTTGCTCTGAGACTGTTGCATGATGAAAGCAAATTATTTTTTCAATGAGAAAACAAATGGTATTAAAGGRATTTTGTTGTGCTTTCATCAAATGAAAGTAGAGAAAAGCAAATAGTAAAAATTGAGTCAGTCTGACGTCATAACATGGAAAATATGCTGTTGAGTCCACTATTAATAGTTCTGATCTGCTGAAGAAATACTGACATAGTACAAGTTTATCCCTTGAGCTAAGCTATTTTTTATGAGAGCATGTTTAGGTTAATGTTGAGTCACTTAATTACAAATAATAATGATATTAAATTGATGTGTCAAAAAAATCTACAAATTAAAACTAATTTATTTTTATAATTGTCTGGAGAATTATTGCTCCAGTCCAATCCAACACAACGTTATTTATAAAACTCTTTATGCATCACRTCAGACTGAAGTGCTGTACTGTATCCACATTTAAACAGAGCTCCTGCAAGACAAATTCAATTAAAAAAAAACACAGGAAAAATAAAACCAGGAAATAAAAACAGTAAAACGTCTAAAATCTAATTAAACAATACAACTGAAAAATACAATAAAAACAAGAAATTTTTTACAAAAAATAAAAGCTGATAAAAATGGACAAAACAACACCTTACACAGTGTAAAAAGTCAAAGACAAGTTTAAGACAAGTTTTAAAGACAGCCAGTGAACAGGTCTGTCTGAGATGGAGCGTAGCTCATTCCAAAGTTTAGGAGCTGCTGCATAAAGATTGAGCCCCCCTGAGTTTGAGTCTGGTTTTAGGGACCCTCAGGAGCTAATCAGCTGATCTGAGGGAGCARGTGCAGCAGTTCAGAGAGGTATGGTGGGGCAAGACCATTCAAACTTATAAAAACAAATAAAATGATTTTAAAATGGACCCTAAAAGGCACAGGCAGCTGGAGTGAAGATAAACTGGGAGAAATGTGCTCATATTTACATGTGCCAGTCAAAAGCCTCGCTGCAGCATGTTGGACCCTCTGCAGTCGGGCAATGTAAGACCCTCCCACCCCAAGATAAGTGCATTACAGTAATCCAGCCAGGGGGTGATAAAGGCATGGATTACTGTCTCAAAATATGTTTTTGGATTATGATAAAAAAAAACTCATTTTGACAACTGACATAATCCAAGTGTCTAATTTAATTTAARAGTCAGGGTTGCCAAGATAGGACATGATAAACTGTTGTAATGTCCCTTTAAAATTATAGTATTTTGACACAAACTTTCATAATATAAGCTGAGTGAGGATGTTTTAAGATGTCTGAGTGTTGTATTTCATAAAAGAAATGTGCACAGAAAAGGAGGGGCTAAAAACGATTTATTGTTTTTATCTGGCAACCCTGTTCAGGATCTACTTCAACCACCAAATTCCTTTAGCAGTGATTTGAAAAAAAAAAAGTAAAAAAAAAATTGAAAAATGGCTCAAGACTTCTGCACAGGTAAGTCATGTTGCATCATTATACCAAGCTACAGTCCCTTGCTAAAAGATTCAGAATAAGATGTAAAAAACTGTGTTTGACATTTTATTTTTCTCTTTGCTTTGGCACCCACACTTTGGTTTTTATGCCCCGTGTCATTTGATGCCGTTTTTGTTTATTTGAATTTAGAAACTGAAATGGTTTCGATTCTAAATATGTCGTCTTCTCTGGAATTTACTCCAGAGGTCTTTAAATCCTTTACATCGTTCCTCTGTCAGAGATCTTAGCAAGACTTTCAGCTTTAGGTCTTCTCTTTCAGTGTGTTACCCACAGATCAGTCCAGTCTGACTGTTTGCCGTTTCAAAACTTGAGCAGACCACAAATTAATTTTAGCTTGTCTTTGTGTGGTAAGCATTCAAATAAATATAGAAGAAGAGGCAAGGTTACTTAGAAACATTAAATAAGCAGCATTCTTTGCTTCAGTTTCATTCAAGGAAAGTGTTTCGGTTTTATGTAAATAGTTTTTTTTTTTTTTTTGTGAAATAAAAGGAACCAACAAGTGCTTCCCTGTCTTCTTCTGATTCTCAGATTTGACACAGAGATCTAGACAAAATTTGTGCATTTCATCATTGGCAACCTTACAACGATGACACACCTTTGCACAAGYATGCACGTGCACGCACCGGCACGTGCACACTCTTTCCCCCACTGTCAAAGGAGTCCGTCTTTGTTTGATCCCCGCTAGATTTATCTCCTGAGCCCAAATGTCAACATGTGTTGTTGACAGACTTGGTTTCCTCTCCACTGACTGTGTACATCTAGGAGACCCTCAGGTAAAGAGCAGTTTGACCTGGGGGCACAAAAGAAAGTCAAAAGAACACGAGACGTGCTGATGTGTCAGAGACTTAGGCTGTGTCCAAAACGACAGGCCGGGTCCTCCGGAGGACCC
>NW_013952475.1:272807-276234 GCF_001266775.1 Austrofundulus limnaeus
GATATGAACAATTGGACAGTGTCAAGGTGATACATAATCAGTATTCCACAACATGGGATATGCTGGGCTGGGAAGGATCCATCGGACCTGTCCTTCTATTCGGGGAAAAAGAAGGACGTATTTGTCGGACGCATCGGAGGAGTCTTCCGTTTTGGACGTCCTTCGTCGCGGCGCTGTGACGTATGCAGCCGACAAATTCGACCTTCGGAGGACCCGTCCTGCCGTTTTGGACACAGCCTTAGAGAGGGATTTTATTCTCTTGTAACGTTGTTTGCATCTGCAAAGGTTCTGTTCGTGCCCCACCAGCACCTTCTTTGTTTTGTTTTATGAGTTTTTGCTCTGTACTCTGAGTACTGCAGTATTTTTAGAACAAATGGTTGTTTGCATTACACCTCCAATTGAGCAAACAGCCGTGCAGTGGGGTGGGGGTGGGGGTGGGGGGGCATGTGTACAAGTTCGTGTCAGYGGGTGGGAACAGGGGGGATTTCCTGGTTATGAAGAGAACAGCAACCGCTCACTGATTATGATTTAATGATTTCAGTCAGTTTCTTCAGAAGCCCGCTGCAATTGTTATTAACTGGATTGCAATTTTATTAATTTTTTGTGAGTTTTCTGCACACATACACAAGTATAATCTTTAATCTTGTAAAAATGTACAAAGCTTATAAAGACGACTGATGAAATCATACAAGATGACCAAAGTTGATGTCAGGCAGCACATTGTGTTTTACAGCCATAATAATCGGTTCAGGTGTGTTTGAGACTGTGACAGTCAGGTAAATCCAGACTTGGCAATTAAAAAAAAAAACTGCTCAGAAATAATCCAGAGTTTCATCTTTACTGTTGACCAGTTCATGTGTCATTTTGTAGGAAATTTTATCCCYTTAAACTGCAAACCAAAACTATTTTTAATCAATAAAACATCATTTACACGTGAGTTCAAATAAAGTTTTAGTCCTGATTATTACGCTCCCTCACTTTATCCTTTCATGTTGCTTTCTCTATACRGGTTAATCATTTCACTGAAGCCAGCTTGCCAGAGGAGGTCTTATCAGTCTTTGTGTCATTTTATAATCTGACCTGCACCCCCTCCCCCCAACTCTGCTACCTCTCCCACCCACCAAAACTGTTGTCAAATCCCAGCCAAGCAGTTAGAGCAGTGGTTCCCAAACTTTTCAGCTTTTGACCCTCAAAATACCAGCAGCAGAGACCTGAGCCCCCAACTGATGTTGGATGATAAACATTGTTTTCATGTAAAAAAAAATAAAAAAATCAGAGCATAGTAGCAATTTTTATAATGCTGTTTATGTCCATTTTATGTACACTAACCTTACTCTTTTGTAACAACAAAGGCAAAACAATTTGTTGTTAGTTGTTATTTTCTAATGCAATTATTTCAGAAAATCTTTTCAGGACCCCGCCTTGATGTTTTGGGACCCCATTGTGGGWCTCGACCCCAACTTTGGGAACCACTGATTTAGAGTGTACTGGTGAATAACAACAGGAAGGTGGATCTACTGGTTAGCTGCATGATGTTGGTGTTGGTGATGCTACGTGTATGTGTGCGTGTGTGTGTGTGGGGGGGTGTTTCTGGTGACATTTGGGGGGCAATTTTAGGACAAAAATCCTACATTTGGGGACAACTGGTGCATTTGGGGACAAAAGTAGAGTCCCCATTTGGTTTAAATGCCATTGGTGGGGTGGGGGTTGGGTTTAGAACCAAGGTGTGAATTGAGTTTAGGTTATCCTGATGCATCTCTGTAATTCAGGTAAAAAATCAAAAAGAAAAAAATTGTATAGCAATAGCCATGTGATGTGAGTATTAGTCACATGGAGGCAGGGCTTAAAAGTCTGAATTTTGCCTGAAACTCTCAGACTGAAGAAGTCTCTTGGAGGAGAGACGAAATGTTTCATTAGAGAAGAACCCGTCCAGAAGACCTATACAATTTTTTTTCTTTTTGAGGTTAGGTTAGTTTTAGGATCAGGTAGGTACCTGTGAGGTTAGCCTTAGGGTTTGTGGTCAGGGTTAGGCTGTAGAAATATAATGGAAGTCAATGGAATGTCCCCAAATGTGTAGCTGTGCAAACTTGTGTTTGTGTGTGTGCGTGCGTGTGCATGCGTGTTCAACATTTTGACAGTTCTTGATTTTCCAAAACAACTGCTGCATTCATTTGTTTTGGGTATATATTAAGTAAAACCAACAAACAAAAACAGAGTCAATGTTAAAGGAGACATAGGCTTTAAAATCCTTCTTTTTCATATTTAAATCATTCAGTTGGAGTCTACATGTAAAAGTGAAACTGCGATGCTTTAGTCTGAATTCCTCCTTATTATTACTCCACAAGCCCCTCTTTCTGAGRTGTGTCTCAGATCAACACAATTTGAGGCTGTCTCTTTAAATCCAAATGAGGAGCTTCACCACCCTCTCCAGCGACTGCATGGTCCACCGGTTAGCAGTGCAGAAAATTTTTATTAAGAAATTAATTCAAATACGTTAGTAAGTGAAGACTTGTCCATCCATCCTAGAGTCTGACCCAGAGCCAAAGGAGAATGAAGACAACCAAGGTTTGTAAGCTCAGACTGTGACACATAATGTGCTGTAATAGTACAGAAAATGTTGTTCAAAATAGAGAAAACTGAACAGGTTGAAAAATATGACCCAAACAAAATGTAAARATATCTATGCAGCACCCATTTTTTTGCAGAGGCTGCACAACAAAATGCATTTAATGGCTAAAAACATGGCTTTTGTCTCTTTTAAGCGGGGAAACTGATCCTACAGGTGTGACATAGGACATTTTTATTCAAGTGTTACAAATTCATTTGTGCAAACGAAACAAGGAACTGTAGTAAAGTGACGTCTTTTCATTTAGTTTTAAATTCAACAAACTTGATGCATTCTGCAATTCTTCAGATTTTTTTCACATCAGTGGAAACTTCTGCTGTGTTCCCACTCCTACCGGGGGAAAAAATGTGCAGCTGATTTCATGGAGACTTGATCTGAAAACTAAATAATAAGTTTGTATCAGGTGATTACAAATTGTAAAACTAGTCGATTATTTTGGAATTCTTTGCTCAAAAGTTGTACAAGGTGTGCACACTGCACGCGCTTTCTCAGCCACCTCTTAGGTGTGCCATTGGTGACGTTTTCGTGTCACTCTTATATTCTGTAAAACGTCATTTATTAACAAAAACAGTAAAAAAATGTTTTAAGACCTTAAAGAGGTGGTGGAGGTGAATGGAGATGAGGTGGGACAATGGAGACGTGTTTTGGACAAATTATAAAAGTTGTCACTGCTCATATTTTGTGCCAAAAATGAACCTAAATTCAGTAGAAAGAAAGAAAGAAAGAAAGAAAGAAAGAAAGAAAGAAAGAAAGAAAGAAAGAAAGAAAGAAAGAAAGAAAGAAAGAAAGAAAGAAAGAAAG
>NW_013952475.1:276719-282607 GCF_001266775.1 Austrofundulus limnaeus
CATCACCAGACAGTCCGACCGACACATCGAATCCGACTTTACGCACTGGGGAGGGCGGCCCCGGCGGCGCGCGCTTGTCTGCTGAAGGCTGAAACCCCTCTCTGACAGYCTCCTGTTAATTGGTGACGCGCTGTAAAGACTTTTGGAAACGATAAAGTGAAACTTAGCGTCGTGTTTGCAGCCGGACTTTGCGCAGTTTTCTTATTCACTAAATCTCCAAGTCACAGCGCAACTCTTCCTTATTAGATATTACAGCGATCCTTCATCTCTTGTCAGTTTATTTTATTTTATTTTATTTTTATGCGCAAAATTAAACGCCAATAGAAAAAAATGATAGTGAAGTTTATTCAGTAAAGAAATCCGCTTCGTGCGTCCTGGTCGCGTTTAGAGAAAGTCTAGATTTGACCATGGTCCAGTAACTGGAAGAAGGAGAGACAGAAAGTGAGACAGAGACAGAGCGCGAGAAGAAAAAAAAAAAGGACCTTCCGGGACACTTCGAGGTGTGTTTGAGCGAACCTCTCACCTCCAGGTGTCCCGCCGAGCGGCGCGCAGCCTCCAGCTCAGGCCGGCTGCGCTGACATGCTGCCCAAAGCCGAGTCTGAATCTTTGGGACTCATTCGATCTTATGGAGACCAGAGGCGCATGCCAAGGAACATGCAAGGTAAGCACGTGCATTGCTCTCAATCTGTTTAACATAAAAAATGCCGATTTTTTTTAAAGTTTCCATATGATGCAGCTCATCTTAAAAAACATAAAACTGCATCATGTCCCCCTTTTTTTCTTTCTTTTTCTTTTCTTTTTTTTCAAAGAAAAGTAAAACTGTGACTGAGTCATGAACGTGTTCACTGTTTGTATTTATAGCCTTAAGCTTCCATATAAAAAAAGGTTTATTGCATGCATTTTGCCGTATGAGATAAGATTTTACCGTCAATAAAACTGTGCCCTTATTTAATAATTAAACAATTTATTTATAGATCCAATTAGGAAAGTTTATATGTGCCTGACTCCTGATCAATCAATAATCCCATTCAGCTGTCACTCAAGCAAAAACAACACGCGGTGGTTTGATACAAATAAAAGGACAGAAAGATCAAAATGKTCTCACTATATTTAATGTTTTGATTTGTATATTTTTGTGGTTTTAGACTGAAACGCTTTTCCTCCACACAGATGATCCACGATGAATGATCCTCTGATTATNGTATATTTTTGTGGTTTTAGACTGAAACGCTTTTCCTCCACACAGATGATCCACGATGAATGATCCTCTGATTATTTCGTTTGTTAAAAAAATAAAAAAGTCATAATAAAGACTGCCAGAGAAATTATGTTTGATTTAGAAAAAAAATATTAAAATTCAGAATATAAAGCTTTAATCTTTGGAATCCTTGTCAAATTAAAATAAGTTGATGACAAACAGGATTATAAATGTGTAACAGTTGCATCAAATGATTCCACTGTTGAGTCTTTTAAAAAAAATCAGTTTTGCGCATTTTATTCAAAGCTTTTCTGAAATTAAGAAAATTATTATAAGTTCAAATGTTTTTTAACTTAGATAAAGGGAACAATTTTCTTATTTTTTATTATGTAAAAACTAGATTTAAAAAACAATCTGTTGATGAGTTCATAACTTTGTTGGCGCTTTTTATTCAATAACGGGACAAAGTTTGTCTGATTGGATTTTTGCGTTTCCTTGATCTTCTTGCAAACCAGAGCTCACAKGCAGCAGAAACATTTATAGACTGATAAAGTTTTCCTTTTCCACATTTGTCACTCCACAGCCATAAAAAAGGCGCTCAGTCACTCAGGCCGCGCTTGGCTTTATGAGACATTGATAACACTTTCTGAAGGAGTGGTTTGTCAACTAAAAACAAAGGTAGCTCGAACGTGATTCACCTTTTACAATCGTAGATAACTATTYATCCTCAGTATTTACTGAGCTGCAGGTGAAAAACACGCGTGAACGACGCGTTTCTGCGTCTTTAAAATCTATTTTCAACTTTGCTGCTTCTGATTTTTTTAATTATTTCTAATAGAGAACTAAATAAAAAAATTTGGACACTAAAACAGAACATTTTTTAATCAAGTTTAAAATCAAAGTTATTTATCAAATATTTTGCAGCACCGAGGCCCTCACTAAGTTGTATTTACGCACCARTATGCGAGGATTTTATGCGCAATCCAGATGCGTAAAAATATTTTGGCGTCTTTTTTTTTTTTTCTTAATGCGTCCAAATCGGTTGCGCGTCGTGCGCCACAAACTCTAAAAGAAAGTCTCCGTTTTGCGCGCTTTGAAGCAAAATGCAGATCAGGGTTTGCTGAGAGACGCGAGAGAGGGAGAGAGGGAGAGAGAGAAAAAAGAAATCAGGRGCTTGTAGGAACTTGTTGCTTCGGCGCGGATCCCAGCAGGCAGCGCGTTAACAAACTACAAATCACGTCTAATKAAGGCGTCTCTGCGCGCAGAGGAGCGCAGTTTTTGGAGCGCAGAGCAGGAATCTGTGTGAAGGCCGTGGAAAGAATCTATAGCTGAYAAAATGTTTCCATTTTTTTCCCTCAGCCACACATTTATCCAGGTTCAGTCTACCCTTTGGTCCTGGCTGCTAAGTTTAGACAATTAATATTTTTGCGTATTTTTTTTCCCTCAGGTACGTCTAAAATCCCATATAATCTGTAAATTTAATGATTTTTAGGTAAGCAAGATTTAAATAGTCTAAATTAAATATAACTCGTGTCATTTTAGTTTGTCTGTATTTTTATTGGTCTCCAAAATAAGYCAAAACAAAATAAATTCTGATAAGAAAACTTGTACAAATAGACTTAAACATGATCAAATGATAATTTTTTTTTGCACTAAACTGATTCTGAATGTGTTGGCCGTTGGCGTTAGCGGTGATTCTAACAAAAATGAGAGAGAGAAAAAAAGAAAAACAGAAAAATGTTGGTTTTATGTGTGTTTTTTTAATCGCCTGCAAAGATAAAAAGCTTCTTTGTGTGTTTTCATTTGTCTGTGGGCGGTAACATTTTCTCATCCAATCCTCAAGTCTAATATCTCCCCTTTCCCCTCCAAGCCATTGCACGACTTAGACACATGCATATTTATGAGGCTGACTTTCATGAGCATTTTCTTTTTATTTATTTGATTTTTTCCCCCCCACTTTCTTTTGCTTCTGTCTGCAGYGAATGTAGAAGAGAGAGGGCAGTCAAGGGGAGAAACGGTCGCGTCCTTTCAACTCACACCCAAATCGTCTCTAATCTCCTGAAATTAAACCTTCAGAAGGGAACCCAAAGTTGCAGAGATCTCACTCGGTCCCCCTCCCCGGCGCTTCACCTTGATGGATGAGAGCGGGCGTTGGGGAAAGCGCACTGAAATAGACTTCTCTGTGTGTGTCCGTGTGTCCTCCGCAGCCCCCCAGTTAAAAATGATGGACTACTCCTATGACGAAGACCTGGACGAGATGTGTCCCGTGTGCGGAGACAAGGTTTCAGGGTATCACTACGGGCTGCTGACCTGTGAGAGCTGCAAGGTTGGTGCACCTCCGGATGGGGACTGTAAAACGATCATGAATGGCTTTGAGTTCTGATGGTGACTTTTTTTTTGCTTTTTATTGAAAAACACTGTGTTTTCAGCATGTTTAACTTTAATAATATAAACTTTTGCATTACTTCTGGAAYGAGTGACAGATTAATCAGGCTTTCTGAGTACTTTTGTTGTAAGGAAGTCATCAGTCATATCTTGTAAAAGGAGATTTTCAGCATGCTGATAGTAACGTCGCCTGTTTTGAGACCCGCTGCTTCCTGTCAAACCTGCTTTCTGACCTCAGCAGGTACTTTTTTTTTCATGCTTCTGCACTCGACCCTACAAGTGTAACAGGAGAGCACAGTTTGATCAGTTATGCAGACGAGGTCAGAGGTCAAATATTACGATTTATCTAACAAATTCCTGTCAGGATCAGGGAATTTTTGTCAACGTGTTGGACTAATCCGAAAAGAAACGAGAATTTTAAAAAAGCATGCAACCACCCACTGCAGAAAAGTGGAGGCGGCTGCAACCACTGAGGCTGTTTTGTCTTTGTCGGACTGTCTAAAACTCTCATCACAAGTTCATAAAGAGCTTGTCATTACTGTCTGATACGAAGCAAAAAATATTCCCTCACACAAACACAACGGCAGAGCAAACTACTGCAGAAACTGTCAACAGCCTCATTTGTCCTCCTCTTCCTTGTGTTTGGTGTTCTTTTTTTTTTTCAATCTGTCAGGGCAAAATGAAGCTAAGACAAATGTCCCTGTGTTCGCGCTCTTCAGTGTAAAATTGCAGCTCCCAGTATTGACGCTGCGGAGCACATTTCTTGCCTATGTGGTCATTATTCAAAGCAGATGTTAAAGATTTGATCCCCGTATTTTGACCTTGAGATGCTGAGCGTTTGCTTGAAGGGAGACGTCAGTGGCATCTCTGCTGCTTCTCAGCCTCACGTCAAAGAGCCAATCCGTGCTTTCCCTGCTGACTTGAAACACTTCTGGTGTCGTGCACGCATGCGTGTGCGCGTGTGTGTGTGAGTGCGCGAGCACGCAGGGATGTAGAAAGAGAGAGGTGTTTTATAGAGTGTTGTATATCCTTGTTGAAACATTAATGATATTGATAATTACCCGCAAGCCTGTCATTGATTACCTCTAAAATGTAGCAGTTTGTATGATCATCAGAGCTGGACTGATGAATCAGGCTGCTGACACGTTACAGGTTCATTTTGACTTTAAATAATCGCCAGCAGCCAGGCGGTCCAGTCTATCAATCATATTTATAAGTGCAAAAGTAACAAAAACTCGTTTTTTTTTTAAATTCGCAAGAGTCATCCATTCTCACACTTTGAGATTTTGTTTGAAAACTTTGCGAGACTCGCAAGTTTTGTGCACAGACAGAATATGCACAAGAGGCTGCATTTGCAGTCTGCGAGTGTGCACCTAAAGCATGCATCATCCTTTATTCTGGCAAACAGGCCATTTTGGCTCATACAGCACACATAAAGTAAACATGTTAGCACACCATGCCTGCTGGAACAACAAAGAGCTGCACTTCATGCAATACTTTTTTAAAATTATTTTGGGAACTTGAGCTAAGAAAAAAAAMCCATAAAAACCTCATCAGCCTTAAACACTGACACACAGAGCAGCTCTTTTTCTTGTTCAAAATTAAGTCAATCTAATTGATTTCAGCATTTAAAAGTGCAAGGTTTTTAGCAGCCTATTATTTAAGATCAGCAGTTGATAAGGTTCAAATTTTACCTGAACAAAAATGCAATAAAAATGGTTTTAYTTCATTACAAGCATCACCTAAAGTTTTAACTTTTGCCTCTTGAGCGCAGAGCTTAAATCCAGTTTATCTTAAAAATGTCAGCAACAAGTTGTGTGGWAAATGGAAAATTAAGGAGAAAAAAACTGTCACTCAAGCAAGGATTGTTTTTGGAACTGAGGTGTTGATATTTCAAAAGTTTTTTTGTTTTATTTTCTGCCAGACTCGGCAATGCAAATGGTCAATTACAGTTGTATTTGGCGTGTCATTGGCAGCAGCATGCTCTTCTTTATTTCATTTTAACATCCAGATTTAAGGATTCTCCTCCTAGTTTATGGATCTGGAATACGTTAAAACCACCTTCCTCTGTTTGATTTTCACTGCTGCTGCCAATAATAAATTCCACGCATGAATCCAGGGACTGTGAATTATAGATAGAAATTATTGGATTTTTTTTTACTCATGCCTATATTTTTAAATAATTAAGCAGAGGGTTAAAAAGATACTTAAATCCTGGAGTCTTTGCGTGAACAGAGAAAATTGAAACTAAGACTAAAAATAAACTTCATGTACCTAAGGAGATTTAAAAGCCAAAAAAAAAAAA
>NW_013952475.1:282848-284667 GCF_001266775.1 Austrofundulus limnaeus
TTGTGTGTGTGTGGAGTGGAGTGGGGGGGGGGGGTCCATTAGGCCTGTCCCTCTCCATCTGTCTGGGAGTGTGAATGGGCCAATTACCATTGCATTGCAGGGGTCAAGCAGGTTGACGTCTTAATTGGTTCTCTCCGCAGGGCTTCTTCAAGCGCACCGTCCAGAACAACAAGCGTTACACATGTATAGAGAACCAGAGCTGCCAGATTGACAAGACCCAGAGAAAGCGCTGCCCGTACTGCCGCTTCCAAAAGTGCCTCACTGTCGGCATGAAGCTAGAAGGTACAGCAACTTTCTTTTCATTCTCACCCTCTGAATGCTTCTCTGAGTTTGGCTTTGTTTTTTTCCGTCTTATAATTTGATTTGTTTTCTGCGTTCAAACGAGGCTTGGGAAGTTATTATTCAGAAAATCTGTGCGGCCGTGTCTGCGGTTAGCGAGCAGGGGTTAAAAGTTGGGGATTCTTCAGAACAGATGAGCAAAATGCAGCTGCTGCCTCCAAAGAAGTAAAGGCTCTCATATTTAAATTAGACAGTAAGTAGTGGAGGACAGCCACAATYGGTTAAGAAGTTGCAGTGCAACAAATAAATATAAGAATATATGTATTTGTTCATAATGAATGGTGTTAGATATTAATTATTTTTACAGGAAAAATGCTTCATTTATGTGTAAGTCATTTATGTAAAGTTTTGTGCAACTTTTTTTTCACTAAGCCCACTTTTACATGATGTACTTGTAATATTTTATCATCATCTGCTATACAAGGTGATTGCTCTAAAAGGAAGGCGAATATATATATATAGTATTTTCAATTTTATTTTATTTTATGGTGATCTTCACCCTCATAAAAATAAAAATTATCTTTAACCAGTGTGAGAAAATCCATAATTTCCAGTTGGTCTTTGTATTGGGGTCAGCGGGACTTATCTGCTGTTCATATAAACTTGTCAGACAAAGTAATGGATAAAATATTAGAGTTGGCAGCAAGGCAAGAATGTTAATGATGATGATTTTGGCTGAATGTGTTGAGGCCTCTTTATTTACCTTGAACACAGTTTTTAACCTTCTTTTTTTTATTTGATTCAGAAATGACCTGGTGGCAAATATGTTCAAAGAGCCTTAYAGAATTTAACATTTTTTCGCTTTACGTTATTTAACAGGCTTCAGTCTGAAGTTGCTCACTCTGGAGTGAAAAAACACTCACGAAGGTCATATTTTAACTGAATGGAAGATTTAAAACCCAAAAGTCACAGTTCAGGAGTTATAGTTTTGTCCTTAAAACTGTGCAAATTATATCGAGTGTTTCAAAGAAAAGACGTGTTTCTTTTTTTTACATTTTATCTAAAAATGAAACCATCATCTTCACACTTTTGCAATTAAAGCTAAGCTGGAAAAAAAAGTTCCTGAACCTAGAAAAACTGGATAATAAAACAAAAGCAAAAGAAAGCCAGACGGGCTAAAATCTTGAGGGTTTTCTCATTGATCTGCTGTGCATGGCTTTAATTAATTGCTGTTAATTGTAAAAGGCCTTTGGGCAGGATGTCCTGGCCTCTCATTTAAAAAAAAAAAAGAAAAAAAATATGACATGGGTTTGGTAGAGGGAAAATAAAATGAGGGTGGGGGTAGTGTTTGATTTGTTTTGCCGGCGGTAACTTTCCGCTCGTGGGCAAGACAGGCCCTGCAGCGCTCTGTCAGTTGCCAGAAGCTCCAGTGGGCAACTCCTGTCACATCCAGGAAAGACCTCCCACACAGAAAAGCTCTCTCTCACACACACACACACACACACACACACACACACACACACACACACACACACACACA
>NW_013952475.1:285619-289344 GCF_001266775.1 Austrofundulus limnaeus
TGATAAAGTAAATTTTTAAAATCTGTATTGTTCGATACAGCACTGCTCGATACGGTTCGATACTGTTCGATACGGGTACATGTATTGTTGCACCCCTAGCACTAACATTGGAAACTCCAACTTGTAGGAGAAACTTTGGATCGATATATTTACAATGTTCTTTCTGAAAAAAACTTTAAAACCAACAAGAAGTCRTTTTTATAGATGTAATATAAAACCTTATCGGCTCATTGTGTCTTTAGCTTCATGAATTATGTGACAATAAGCAGCTAATCAGCAGCTAATCTGAACAAGACACAATCAGACACATAAAAAATGATGCTCTTTTAATAAAATCTTGTTTTAATGCTTGCTGTGAGGGAGGCAGCAGGTAAATATATTAAGTATTAAAGGGAGTTATTAAGTAATATGTATTTATGAGGGKTTTCATGCTGCCTGTAAACATCTATCTGCATTGTTTGACAGTTCAAAAGAGTTCAACTACAAATGGACATCTGTGGTATCATGATTGGTTTCTTTTGGCATTTAATAATCAATTAAATGTGAGCACTGCTTTAAAATCTCTTAAAGCTTTTTGTTCTCAAATGCTTTTTTCATGATACAACCATAAAAAGTAATTCAGCTGTGTCTAGCAACAAAAACGGGGAAAAATTCAATTCACTTTGATAAATTTAAGTCTGTATTATACATTTTAGATAAAAAGTCCATATGCATGCAGCAGCAGCCCTCGTTTCTTGGGTCTCCCTGCCAGCATTCGTCTCATTGAAAACAAAAGATTTGATTCATTAGAACATCACTCACTGGAGCCAGCGAAGCGTGCCCGTATCTGAACAGCTCCCACTGGCGTCGTCGTCTTTGCCTGCTAATAGTTGTCTTGTATCATATGCTTCACTGAGCTGACTAATATTTCCTTCACTTGAGCATTACTTTGAAGGCAGGAGATAACAGTAATATTTGAATACATTTAAAACCCCCACTGTGTCTTYCGCAGACAGCAGGAGTTACATAACGTTTTAAACACTGACACTGAAATTTTTAAGTTAGACAGCGWGCAGATGGGTTGCAGTGATAATAACCTCTGCGTTGGTTTAAAATATGAAATTGTGAGAGGTTGTAAACCTGAAAAAGCAGTGTCAGATTACTGGAAGAAAAAAAACATCGTTTTATTTTGAAAATTGCTGAACTTCTATTATCATTTTATCACATTTTATCATATTTTTCTGACTCTTACTCTATCAATTTTAATTTACTAATTACTACAAATTCAAACCCCTGTGAAGAGCCACTTAGTTGAAATTAGCACCATCAGCTGAGTGTTTGTAAATTCCCTGCTGCATCTCTCCCACTCTCCCTCCACTTTTTTATTTTTTTATTTTTTGCTTTTTCTCCCTCGCTGTCTCCATCTTTCTAGCGCTGATTTGTCTTCCATCAGCCTTTCAGTACCTGCGGTGGAGAGCCAGGGAGCTGTGCCATTACTTATGCATAGGTATCATAGGTATTCATGTGTGTGCATGGGATAGGGCGCATCTAGAGCAGGGGCCGGGGCCCCGACATGACAAACAGGGTGTCAGCAAGGCTCCACGGGACCCATTAATATGCCAGCAGCCGACAGGGATCCTCACCTACGCACGCTTAATATTCCTGTATATTAAACAACCATAAATCAGAGGATATAAGCACTGAGGGCTGTGTGTGTGTGTTTGTGTTATGTGTAGGTGTGCAGAGAAACGTTGTACTGTTATAAAAATGCATTGTGTGTGTGTGTGCTTGTATGTACAAGTGTGAGATGTACATGGAGCACTGGGCATTTTTAGGGAATAGGAATGGGGTGTATTTGGGTCAGCTTAGGGAATTTATGTATGTTGTTTGTCCAATGGTGTGCATTTATGTGAACGTGCTTTCAGATAGTAACTCAAAGTGTGTGAACGAATCAGTCGTTTAGCCTCACTTTAGCCCCAAAGCCTTACTGCTGACCTGTGAGAAGTAAATCTTTTTTTATTTTTTTTCCTTTTGGGGGGGGGGTATATATTTTTATCATTCAGTGGCTTTTATTCCAGAAACAAATGAGCAACATCGTTTTTTTTTATTAATTGTTTCATGTCCGATTTTGCAAATGCTGCCTTTTTGAAATTTGGTATGCTTGTTTGTCTTTGTGTCTATGGTGTAATAATAATGATGTGATTGTGATGCTGTAATTCTGAGTGTTTTATGTGCTGCAGAACAGGAAYCTGCTGTAAAACAGCAATTATGCTGAGTCAGGCTTGATTTTTAATAATCTTTTCCTGTTAAATAAATAAATCAAATCAATGTTTCATCTCTTCATCTTTGCTTCTTGCTGAGGTGACATTCTTTTATTTCTACACAAGAAATGTCAATCAAATCATATGCGTGCTGCAGAATAGTTTATTTTATGCTGATGAGTTAGATTTTCTGTAAGTGGTTGACATATTTTGTGAACCAGTTTGTTTCTTTTGTTTACATAAGAAATACAAAAAAAAAAAAAAGAATCTTGGTCCCACTGGATTTATTTTCAAAGTCTGCACTCTCCACAGTGGCTCTGTAAGCTTTAAGAGTTTTATTTTATATATTTTTGGTTCTGTTATGGTTACAATCAGTGAGAGGACTCTTTGAAAAGGATTTGCTACACAAAACAAAACAAAAAATGGTGGTAAGAGACAGACTATATAAAGCAGAGCAGAGTGGGAAGTGGAGACACCTGGGCTGACTGATGAGTAGGAACAGGTGTGAACGGTGCTGAAAACGCTGAGAAGCTAAACAGGAAATAAGAAAATAAAACGCAATGTAAAAACAACAAAGTACAGACGATCTAAAAGACAAAAAAATAACTACAACCATAAAACAATAACCAAAATACATCAATTATGACTTACTGCATTTAAATGTAATTTTTTTCTCATCATATAAGCTCAATCGTGGCAGCATTTTTCCTCTCCATTTTTATTCAGGCATGCACTGTCCCTCTTCCCCTCCCCCCTTGATATTAATCCATGTTACTTGAATGCAAATCACCTTGTTTAATTAGAGACAAAAAAAAAGTGTGTGTGGGGGAGGGGGGGGGGGTACCGCACACCCACCACCACCACCACCCCCTGATTCTGGTATTCATGATGTGCTGTGGGTCTCTGGGTCCGAAGCAGGAGAGAAAGGCAGTCAGGGCCTAATTTTGTTTTCCCAGTAGGGCCAACTATTAGTTTCTCAGCTCATTAATTGCGCTGTTGTGGAGAATCATTAATAGTTAAAGTTGCCCTACAATAATGTATAATAGATACTAGACACATTTGACGGAGCCTCTCTTTTTTTTCTTTCTTTTTTTTAATTTTGATGTAAGTTCAAATTTTTTCTAATGGTTTGAGTGAACGTTGTACGAAGCTGACATCAAGCATGCTGGGAAATGATGGTGAGAGTAAAAGCACCACGTTTAAACAGACTGTCGTGCACGTTCCCATCTCTGATCGGGAGGAGTGTGTGACGATCCGCATCTTAGCCACTTTGTGTGGGCTTTCTGTTCACGAGTGTGTGTGTGTGTATGATAGACAGTAAGTAGAGTGTGTGTGTAACTGCGTCTGTTCCTGCCCTCTTGGCTGTACTTGCTCAGATCAGTGACAGGCACTTTTTTTTTGTGAAAGAGGTCATTAAAATCCCTCCCAAGGCAGCTTGATGCGTGCGTGTGTGTGTGTGTGTGTGTGTGTGTGTGTGTGTGTGTG
>NW_013952475.1:289474-290890 GCF_001266775.1 Austrofundulus limnaeus
GTGTGTGTGTGTGTGTGTGTGTGTGTGTGTGTGTGTGTGTGTGTGTGTGTGTGTGTGTGCATGTGCGTGTGTGCGTACACTCATGTATGTCTTTGTATGAGTGGGCTGCCCATCTTTTGCCTCCAAACTTAAATCCCCCATCATTGCTTCTCCACACCCCCACTTCAGTTCTCCTCTTCTGTTCTTTCATTCACCCGTCAAGCCATCAGGAGTGAGTGAACCGAAGATGTTATCTGACTGTATGTACATTTATTTGCATGTTTAAATTTGTTTCTTTAAATAATGGAACACTTTAACAAATTTGCAAGGGTAATATTTTTTTAAAAATGGTATTTGTCCAGGGTTTCTTCTTTTTTTTTCCTGATGCAGTCTGTCCCAAAAGTCTGTTGGCTTTTTGGTACACCAGRGCTCTGTGCGTCTTGTCAAAATAAGAGTTAATTAAGTATGAATAATTAACACCCGTGCCCCCCAACTGAGAGTCAGTAGAGCAGCTTCCCCGTGGCAGCAGTCGGACGGATCACACACACGGACCTCATTGCAGTCCACCGTGTGCCCAGTTTGTTCATTAGAAATACCCACAGCACAGACTCGTTGTGATCCTCACCACAGGATCCTACGCTGAGGGGGGTGGCAGAGAGCATCAGGGGTATGTTTGTTTCATCAGTGAAAAAGAATCATGACTGGATTATTGTCAGGCTGTTCAGCCTTTGCTTTTATTTCATGGAGAAGTTTTGGCTAATTGACAGAGACGTTTCGAAAGTTTTCAAAAATTGCATAATCAGACTCGGCATGTATTTTGAAAATAGAAATAGAAATTTCATTTTTGTTGCAATTGAAGTCCACACCAGCAACAAACCTTTAAAGGGATCCACGATTAGTTGTAACATTAGACTTTATTTGATAAACATATATTTTAACTGTAAAATAAAGACTGTAAAAATACTGTAGAATGTTTAGTTTTGTAAATTTTTAAAAGTATATTTTAACACAGAGGGAGCCATTTTATTTACACGCAAAGCATTCTGGGTAAATGATGATGTGGATAGGTCCTCGGTGTGAGTGAGCTATATCCTCCCTGAATGTTAATCTTGGACAATATCTGATGATCGACTCTTTTAAATGAAACCAGAGAGTGTTGACAGAGAGGAGAAGGTAGAAATGACTCAGTCTGTAACTGAAAATATGGATGGAGGACAACAGAGCTGCTTCATGGAAGAAGAACCTCAGCTTAGCCTGGTAGCCTTTGCACTAGCGCTGACGCTATATTGCCTTATATGTATTAGCTCGGTGCTAGCGTGACAAACAAGCTAAATTTAGGTCCTCCATCTATATTTTCAGTTACAGACTGAGTCATTTCTACCTTCTCCTCTCTGTCAACACTCTCTGGTTTCATTTAAAAGAGTCGATCATCAGATA
>NW_013952475.1:291432-308556 GCF_001266775.1 Austrofundulus limnaeus
GTCTTTATTTTACAGTTAAAACATATGTTTATCAAATAAAGTCTAATGTTATAACTAATCCTGGATCCCTTTAAGAGACAGACATAAATAACCGATTGCATTATGATCGCTCTGCGGTTCATCCAAGTTTGAGTCTTTAGTCAATTAGTAACGCTAGCTCTGTGAGCTTTAAGCCAACAGGTAGTGTCAAGTGCAGTTGTTGGAAAACCTTTGTAATTCTGACAAATAAATTACCATAGAGAAACTGTAGAGAAACTGTTCATGTTCGTTGCCATGCAGAAACAAGTTTATTCAAGCTCATCATGAATAAAATGTGGCTATTTAATCTCCAAATGTTACAGTTTTTCTTTGACGTTAAATTGTGTTTGGTAAATTATTTCTTTGTTTTAAAAATGCTTCTTGACAGCAAATCTTATAACATTGTAAAGCCTGTTAATTTTCCRTTTAAAATGGTGCCACATTTGTAAGGAACATGCATTTATAGATGAACAGTAGAGCTGAGTGTGTGGGCTGTGCAGATGAAAAATTTGCCAACTCTTCTTTGCCAAACAGCTAATTTTACTGTTGCAATTGACAGTTTGGAGCTTCTGGTACCCCCAGGTTCTGCCAATCATTATTGCCAAGAAGCATTGTTACAACAAAGAAATAATCTACCAAACACAAATTCTCTTACTTTTTGTGCTAATGACTGAAATCACATTTAATAATGTTTTGTTTTCAAAAAGCTAACTCCTCTACCACTTTTTTGTCATTTGTCATTCTTGCCAGCTGTACGAGCGGATCGAATGCGTGGTGGTCGCAACAAGTTCGGCCCAATGTACAAACGTGACCGGGCCCTCAAGCAGCAGAAGAAAGCACTGATCCGAGCAAACGGCCTAAAAATCGAGGCCATGAGCCAGGTGATGCAGGCCGTACCCACTGACCTCACTATCTCCTCAGCCATCCAGAACATCCACTCAGCAGCCTCCAAGGGCCTTCCATTAAGCCACCACGGTGGCCACCACACCAGTCACCATCACCACCACCATCACCACCACCATCACGCCACTGCCTTGCCCCCTACAGACTACGACCGCAGCCCGTTTGTTACCTCTCCGGTCAGTATGGCGATGCCGCCACACGCAGGCAGTCTCCAGGGCTACCAAGCGGCCTATGGACACTTCCAGAGCACACGYACCATCAAGTCTGAGTACCCAGATCCATACACCAGCTCGCCAGAGTCCATCATGGGCTACGCATACGTTGATGCCTACCAGACAGGCTCTCCGCCCAGCTTCCCCCACCTGATCGTTGAGCTGCTAAAGTGCGAACCCGATGAGCCACAGGTTCAGGCAAAGATACTGGCTTATCTACAGCAGGAGCAGGCCAGCCGGGGGAAGCACGAGAAGCTCAACACCTTTGGGTTGATGTGCAAGATGGCYGACCAGACACTCTTCTCCATTGTAGAGTGGGCACGCAGCAGCATTTTCTTCCGTGAACTTAAGGTTGGTGTGCATGGTTTACTGCAGTCAGACTGTTGTTTGAATTTGAAAATGTTTATCAAGTTTCTGTTCAGAGTAACAAAAAGGTCACTTTAGCTTTTTTTCAGTGATTCTGGTCTCTAATCCCAAATAGATCATGTCAGTGTCTCTGACTTCAATTGAATTTCCTATCAATGCATTGAATCCTGGTAAAAAAAGAAAAAAGAAAAAAGTAATTAAACAAGGAAAGTTCTGAATCTGAGCTCTGCTTGAGTCACTAAATTAGGCATTCATAAAAAATCTGAAGATCAGAATTTGCTTCAAAATAACTAAGAACATATTTTTTTACAGTATGGGATACAAATTAAAACAATAAAAACATGAACCTCACAAATACCAAACTGACTACAGCATTATTATTATTTTTGCTGATCATGGTGTGCAAAAATAAGTTGTGACATGTATTTACACACTCGTACCTTTTTGTTGTTGCTGTTCTGAATAAAGGTTAATGCTTTGATTCGTCTGCACTCACCTGTTTTCCATCCTCTTGTTTGGTTCCTTTTCTTTTCCATTTGTTCCACAATGCATCGCCAAAGGCTCAGCTGCATATTCATGGCCCTGTTGCAAAACCCCCTCCAAATATTGAACCTAATTTTTTTAATAATAACTAGAAAAAGAAAAACATCATAGGCTACTAAAAACAGAGCCAATTACAAAAACGATAAGAGTCCTTGAAAAACACATGTTGACATTTAGCATGCGGTGTGTCCCCACTGTTGACCTTTTTGAGAACAGTATTTGCATTTGCCATAAATGCACATCACACACACACACAAATACACGCGCACAAAGACCCACTGAAGGGTGTGGTTACAGCTAATAATTGTGTGTAGTTTGCTCATTAATTTTGAATGATCATTTCTGCTCCATTGTGAAGCCTCTCTATTTCTCACACCCTCCGTCTAATTCAATTATCTCACCCACTAGAGTTTGTCACTCCCTGAATTGCCGCTGAATGAGCTGTCATTATGTTTGCCTAATGACAGTCCGTATTACTCTATCTTCATAGTAATTGAGAYGAGTGCTTGTTACAAAGGTATAAAATGACCTGAGCTCAATGCAGGCAAAAAAAAGCTTTCCACCATTGCATTTAGGGTAACATGGAATTGCATTTTGTTCAATTGAGGGAGATAATTGAACTCGCCTGTCTAATCTCCTTAAAAAAACAACCTTACCTAAAGCACAAGAGGTTTAAATAAATAATACACTAGTTCTGACATATTTCCCCACATGTCTGACTGTCTTCTTTGCTTGTTGCGCAAGTGTGAGTTCTGCTGGGCAAAGATTAGCATACAGTCTGGCAACAGTCTGCCAGTCATCATCCAAGCAATACTATTAGTTTTATTCTTTCTTTGTGAAAACTCCACACATTTTAAAGTCATTGTAAAGCCATTCACTGTTTAAATATTGCCTCTCATATAAGCTGAGCTGAGTTCTGGCTTGTGTAATAATTTTGTGGCATGCACTGTTTGGGTTTGTAAGCATGATTATCTGTTTTATTGTCAGTTTTTTGACKTTTTTATATCTTAGGCCAACACTAAAATGTATGGGAAGAAATGATTGTCTCGCATTGCATTAAGTGTGTGAATTTCTGATTCTCTTGAATGTATATTCAAGTTGCACACTTTAATTTTTACTACAAATTTTGGCAGTAGTAAAAAGCTGATGTGTGTGGAATGCTGCTTCAGATTAAATCACTAGAAAAACTGTAGGTCGTTTCAGCAAATTGAATACATTTAACCTTTGACATCTTCTGCTAATACTGTTCTGACCATTAAGCATGAGGTCGGGTCTGAAACCAGAAAGACAGGAAGCAGGGCTAAATGAAAAGTTTGTTACAAGACTGTTGTGGCACTGTAGGAAGTTATAAATGTACTTTCAAACGCATACAGTCACAGACACCACTCACACACAACGTGCAGCTCCCCTCTCTCTCTATTATTAGCTCTGTAAGAACAAAAGAATCTCTCTTGTTATGCAGCCAAGCTGGAAGGGTGTGTGTAAGGCATCAGCCAAAAAAATTAAGTGTTTAAAGATTTAGTTTCCATAAGCTGGCCTCGGTCACAATACATAAATATGTTACCATTAGGAGAACTTTAAAGCACGTGCTCTGGTGTTTTCCAGTGCGGCGGCACACTTGGGTCTCTTTCTCTCCCCTCGTTTCTTCTGGGAATGAGACATGACGTGAGGGACATTTATTTCTAACACATTGGATCTATAAAGTTAAAGTTTGCACTTTAATGCCAACTCTGCCCTTTAATGCCCAACTCTGCCAATTCTGCCCTGGTTTTGATCAGTTTCACACGTCCATACGTCACACGAAGCAATTCTGTTTCACTGCTTTTTGTTTTGTTTTAATTACAGACATGTTAAAGAAAATAAAGTTGCAGGGTTGAGGTCATGGTCACCATGTTTTAAAATGAATTTTAAATGTGCAGAAGACAGGTGCATTTGTGGAAAAGATGCATGCTTACTGTACTACAGTGCCTGGATGTGCTGTTAAAATTAACATGAGCTGTGGGTTGCTTTCATGCTGCAGTTAAATACATTTTTGTAATATGTGTTATGTTTTATTAAGATTGGATAAAGTTATCTTGTGGAAAATCTTGAGCCTTGGCTTACTCCACTTTGAGCACGTGCACACACATAACTCCTCCAACAAAGGCCATTTTAATTTTTCCAAAGGAAACAGCAGGGGTGTTTTAGAACAGGGTGATGTTTAATGACTGTCAGTAACTTCATGGCTGAAAAATGTACTTTTCACAGGTGCTTGTGTTTGATCTAAGAATGTCTGTTCCAGGATCTGTAAATGTTAATATGCATTTCAGAGTATAAAAGCTGCAAGAACCATAACATTTTAGACTGTATTTGATTTAAAATTTGTGCATGTGTTTTGTTGCCAGACTGTTCATTCTGAAGTGATATTGAGTAAGTTTCTGAGAGTCACGGCAAGCAAAATGTCCTGAAATCTAGTGCTGGAATATTATTAAAAAGGAGCTTTTATGTTTTTTAGGACCTGGTGTTGGTCTTTGGGTGACCATCTCAGAAAATTTATTGTGCCTTTGAGTCACCTCCGATGGACTTTTATTCCCACGTCAAGGAGTGCCTTTGGTTTGCACAAATGCCTGCAACTGTCACGGCATTATGTAAATGCCAGGATGCACATTTTCCCAGCAGAACATTGCGTGGTAACAAATTTAGCAACATTTTTCACTTTAGCTCAGAACATGACTAATAATCGTTTTCCATAAAACTATTTTAGTACTTAATCTAGAAAGAGTCATTTAAATTTTACAAGTGCTCCCATTGTTTAAGCATGCTCAAAGGAAGAGAAACAAATGTTTTTTTGTTTTGTTTTGTTTTGTTTTTTCTCTCGGGGACACTTGCTGGTACTCCCACCCTCTTCCTTCATCCTCCCTCACTCTAATATGAATCCCTATGATCCCCCTGCTGCCAGCTGCTACGTTAAAGAACACATACCATAAAATATACTTGAAGGCTTCGTAAAGAGACCTTTTAACAGAAGCTGGTGTTACATTTTTTTATATCTGTGTAAGAGTGAGCTTAAGGTGAATTAAGCTTTTCCCACATCTCTCATTCACAAGGTTATGAGGAAACTTTTACCAAGGTATTTCTCATTACTTGTTAATATCTTGACTGTGCGAAGTGAAAAGTGACACAATAAATGAACGTTCAGATGAGTTCAAGTTGATTCATAAAAGACTATGCAATCATTTATTTACACAAACTGAACAGATCATAAGTTACACTTGATTGTGGTCATTCCTATAACAAGCATCAGAGTTAAATGAGATAAAACCCGAGTCCGAATTTCAATTCACATCAACTCAGATTACTTATATAGAACAGTAAAACGTCAGTTCTGATGTTAACAACCAAACAATTTTACTGGCACTTTTAGCTTAGGTTTTGGCAAATTAAGAACGAGGAAAGGAGGAAAGTAAGATTAGTATGTTACTACGACTTTTACTTTTATCAAAGTGTGGGTCAACCAGAACTGCACGTCTTTTCTAAGCTCAGGTTCCATATGACACGTCACTCCGAACACATCAGCTTTATCTGGTGATGACTTCTTAAGACACCCTCGGGGTAGGAGCTGGTTCGCCTCCGATCTGTCAGGGAATAGATGTCGGCTCGCTTACTGGTCATTGGCGAACAGGTGTTTTTCCAGGTAACTTTCGTCTGTTTCAGTCCAAGCCAGAAAAATTCAAGCCRTATCCGGTTCCTCCTTCCAAAATAAAATCTCCCCTCGGGAGTTAAAAACACACTTAGAGGCTCGGCCTCGGGTTGAGACCACCGGCAGGCGTGCCGGGTCCCTGGCTGTGAAGTCTTCTCTAATTAGCTCATGGGATCAGACGTTAAGCCAAACTGAGGTTTCTCCGGAGAGAATCCCAGCTGTCTTCCTAGGTTGGAATCAGGMAGAAGAGTGTGTCGCTCAAAGACGTCCGGGTTAGTAAAAGAAACGGACAAACTTTGATTCCGCCCTCAGGCTTATGCTGCGTTCACACCGAACGCGATTTCAGCTTCAAAATCGCAGCCAACGCTGAAGTTTGAAGCTCGTGCACTTTGAGGTCAGACGCAGGACAGTTGTTGAAGCGCCGCACGGCGACAGCCGCCCCGCCCCYCCCTCCTCTGTCGGGCTCCGTTTAATGTCGGACGAGGAAGTGGCTTTGCTTTATTTACAGACAGCCAGAACGTGTCACGTTCATCAGATAATTAATTCATAATTAATTCACCAGATAATTCAGAGAAGAGGCTCACAGCTGCTTTCAGGACTATTTTTTTCAGTCTGATGAGTCGCTGTCACGCATTGCTGCGGATCAGGACACGACTGCAGCACTCATTTTAGCTAAAGAGCAGGAGCTCTGTCTGTTTCAGGTTAGTGGACCTCATTCAGTAAACTGTCCCGTCGGGAAATATGTCACTACGTCACACAGTGGAGTCTCTCTGATTGGTTGACGCTGCGCGTCGAGCTGCAAAAGTTCAGATTTTCTAACTTCAGCGATTTGGACGATTTGGACGATCTGAGCGTTCGACGCTCAGATCGTCCAAATCGTTCAAATCGCGCTGCTCTAATCGCGCTTGAGGCGCCGCAGAACTTCCCGAYGTTGCTTGAAGCGCCTCCACCATAGACTTTGCATGTAAACCTGCTGCTCCTGACGCTGAAATCGCGTTTGGTGTGAACGCACCATTAGAGATGAGTCAGAGAAAGAAAGATAAAGATTTGCCAGCCGGCGCCAGCCCAAGGTAAAAATTCTGTGGTTGTTCAACAACATGATATGATAACCTCTTTTCAGCTTTCTTCTGATAGACTAAGAGAAATCACTGCAAAACATTTATGATGATTAATTAACATTTCTGTTTTATAATCAGTTCTGAACCTTYTGTTAGTCCAGATAATAAAGATTTTCTCAGGAAAAATCCACAATTATATTACTGCATTCACAGTAAAATAAAAACAGTGATTTACATAAAAACATGATGAAAACATTGTAATCAGATTCTCTGTGACTTTTATACCTTTATAAATCTTTAAGGCACGATAAAAGAAAAGAAGTCATTCCACTTTTCCTGTGACAGTCATTATCATGATTTAACAAATGCATAAACATTCTTAGTTAAACAACAAATGAATCACGAACAGAAGAGAATGTTCTGTCCATTATCTGATTAAGAGAACTGAGGGGTTCTCTTCCACGGTTAGAATGACCTGTCATGGCCTAAATAGAGTTCAGTTTGTGACTGAGTTCCTGTCCTCTCGTCAGGCCTGTCCGAGGTCTGCTTTGAGGCAGTAAATCTTGTTTCTTCACTCAAGGTGACCCCTACATCTGTTAGCCTCTTTGATAAGTAAGTCAAAGTTACATTTTGTTTTACAAATATGTTTAAAAAAATCCAACAAAAAAATTGCCTCTTAAAAAACTAGTGAAACTTGYAAATGCAGCCATCTTACAAACAGCTCTTCTAGTCTTCCTGTTTGCCTGTGTATCTGCAGTAGATCTCTGTGTGCATGCTTCATGGTGACTCATTCTGTGGCCGGTCCGGTGCTACCCCTCTTCTCCATTGTTTCAGGCCAGGGATGGCTAACCTGACTGCCAGCACAAACACAAAGGGAAGGAGAATTCAGCAGGGCAATCGGGACTATTGATGATTCATGTGTTTAGATCTCACCTTCCTAACTCAACTCCCTTTTCACCAGAGTCACCCCACCCTCTTTCCTTTCTGCACCCTTTAATAAGAAGAGGATGTGGGTTTACAGTTTGGACAACAAAGGCTTTTGTGCACCTTGTCAACACACAAGATGGAGAAATTAATATGGAAAACACGAGTAGATGTGACTTTTATTTCAAATATTTAAAACTGAAGCATTTTACTAATGCAATAGAAAAAAAAGAAATAAAATACATATATGCAAACAAGAATGTTTTATGTGTACTTTTGAAATGTGGCCTAAAATTTTTATTTATGTACACAAATAAGCATAATTTAAGTGTATCGTATTTTGGGCGGACATTCAACCAAAAAGTCTGTGTGAAATTACTGTCAATAAATAAAAATTGACAAGAATTATGTACTGCCAAGCAGTGGACAATTTGTATGGCAACACATAAAACAAAAATAATGTTTCCAAAATGCGGCTGTGATCTTTCCCTAAAATTCACCTAGCAATATTTTTAAAAAGAATCACTTCAACAATGATCAGTGTCAACATTTTGTAACAGTTAGGTTAAAAAAAAAATAAATAAAAAAAACACTTGCACACCATTCTAAGTAATGATTTTGGCTACTTAGTTTTTTTATTTACATTTTTAACTTTAAACACTATATCCTACCACCTGACCCCCAAAGGAAGCTGTGCAAGATAAATACAGTATGTAAAAAAAAAAAAAGTGGTTTCACTATTTAATTTAGTTGTCTAGTAAAAGTTGTTAAGGGACGTGAAGCAGACAGTTTTTTTTCTGTTTTTGTTGTGCTCTGCATGTAGCAGGAATGGCAAAAGCAGAACTGAGGGCCATTATGTTGAGGAGGAACTGTATTAGTAGTCTTGTTCCCTGGGAAAGCTCCCAGCTGAGGCAGGACAGCCATATTGGATAAACAGATGGCGGGAGAGAGGAAAGGACAAGCGAGGAGAACAAAGGTGAAACAAAGAGGGGAGATGAGAGGAATGATGAGTAGAAGCAGAATGTGAAGAGAAGGAGGAAGAGGAAAGGAAAGGAATGAAGCGGGAATAACAATAAGAGGAGAGGGAGCAATGTTGCAAATCATTCCTTCTGTTTGTTGTCATGTTTGGCTCCCGCTTGTCAAGTTATGACGAAATATAAGCAGAATTTCAAAAGAAAATAGGACAAAGCGTGAAAACTTTGGATTTATTAACTGAATTTGATTTGATAATATTCAAATTTAGATCAAGAAATATGTACAGTTTCAAAAAAATTTAGAAGTATCCGATTCCAGTAGTATTATTTTTTAACTTTGCTAGTTTGTTAAGACCTTTTAACTAGCAACTTCACAGTTCCTGCCTATTCTTCAAATACAAAAAGTCAAGGAAAACATCTTACATTTAAGAAACGACATAATACACATGATTCTAKCTTTTTTGTGACAAAACTGGCATATTATCTTTTGAATTTGGCTCAGCCAAAATGAAACAGGAAGTGACATCAAGGGGGAGCTCTCTGGTCTCTGTTTTTAAAATATCATTTAAAATCTGACTCTTTTTCATTTCTCTGAAAGTAAATTAAAATAATCTAAAGAAACATCAGATTCTTACAGTCTATGTTGTTAGCTATTTTAGCACAGCTCTGTTTACTTTCAAACGTTCCCCTTTGACATCGCTTCCTGCTTCACATGCAAATGTATCAWCAATTGTTCATCTCAGCAGCAGGTTTTTTTTACAATACAGTATGTTATCGATATTATCTTTAAAACATTGAGATTGACATTTTGATCTGTAAAATAAACAGATGAAAATTGCCTCTCCTCCACCAGTTTTGTCAAGTCCTCGATGTCTGTATGTCAGTTGATTACGCTATAGAAAAAAGAACCATCGAGTGAGAGAGGAGGGAGAAGAGAGAGAGAGAGGTGGTGGTGGGATCCCACACCTGAATATTCTCCACTTATAGATTTACCTGAGTGAATAATGTAACATGTTCTGATGTAGCACACTCTACCCTGCTGCATAATTTCCAACCCATCCTCGCCTCCATCTACACCTATCAATTTTACATGAATTTACTTTGGTCAAATTTTACACCATCCACCGGCCCACTTCTGACTGGACGGTCTCATTCCACAACCTTAGTTATCTTCTGTTTAAAAAACAACAAGAAAAAAAACACACATTATTTTACACTTTATTTTTTATGGCTTGCCATAAAATATAGCAGTTAAGTTTTAAAGATGCACGCACAAGTTTGTGTGTGTAAAGATTTGCCACTGCTCAGTCTTGACCCATGATTGCACCTCTTTTTATCTTCAGACCTCATAGCTAGGTGTAAATTAATAACCCATTTAAGGTGTGATCTGTGAACCCTGAGAGGTGGTATATCTGTACAACAATCTACACACACACACACACACACACACACACACACACACACACACACACACACACACACACACACACACACACACACACACTTTTGAGACAAAACACTCACACAAACACAATCGAGCAAAGATACTTGACAGTTTGATCAATGGATGTCTTACTGACCAGAATGACTCAGTACAGCCCCCTTTCAAGGCAGCACGGCTTGAGTCCGAACATAATAACCCTTTATCTCAATCTACACACACACACACACACACACACACACACACACACACACACACACACACACACACACACACACACACACACACACACACACACACATTCAGAATCTCAGGCTGCAATGTCTGTCTTGTCACAAAGGTCAACGGTCCCTCCTTGCAACAACCTCTCCGCCCAACACCCCGGTCCTGACAAACTGCAAGCGTGATGGGGCTGACGTCCGCACGCCTTTGGCAGAGATTTGTAACTGTGTCCCTGGTCCATTGCATTTGAATTATTCTGCAGATTGGGCTGCAGCACCACCCTCCCACCCCCAGCGTGCGCACACACACACACACAGCCTATAGCATGCTAGTTTTACCTTGTATGAAGAAAGACATGGGAAGAGAAGGAGAGCTGTAGTTAGACAACAGAGGATGGAACAAATTGGGAGGTAAAATTTAAATGTGGTAAAGCTTTGTAGCTGATAGAAAGCGAGAAGAAAAACTCCAAAATGGAGTTTAAAATAGAGATATATTGTTTGACGATTGGGACAGGAAGTAGATAATATGAGGAGATAAGAGAATGACTAGAGATGGACAGACAAAGGAGGGGGCACAGAACTCTATGAGGTAACAACCAAGGGCAAGAGGAGGAGTTGGTGTCGTAGAGTGGGGCACAGTGAAGGACAACAAGGAAGAGTGTAAAAAGGACTGGTAGGTTGGTGCTGTAAGGTGGTGGTGGGGGGCGGGGGGTGAGGAGGGGGGAACAGGTGTAAGGTTAATGGGCCTGGAGAGAATCCACCAGACGCTCCTGTGCTTGATATATGGGTCCAGAGCCGGGCGCGGGGCGTAGGCTTTCAAAGATATATTATTTCATTTGAGGAGCAGCACCATTCCGGCTGACAATCCCCAGTACCCACCCACCCCTCCCCAAACTTCCACCAGCACCCCCCACAGTGCAGCATTTGTCCAGTGATAAATGACACCCCTCCCCAACACTTCTCCACCCCAACCCACAAACACGTAGAAATACACCAAGACACAAAGTTTTGTTTCTCAACAAAGCTACTCATAAACAGAACTATTAGAAAACAAATGGCTTCAGTTGTTAAGTTTCAGCCATTTACGTCTGTATTTATCTGTCTAAATGTCTGTCTTTATTCTTTTCTCCCCCCCCCCCYCCCTCTACCCCTCTGTGAGTCTCGCAGGCTGCCGGCAGGTCTCGTGGCCGCCTGTGTGTGTGTGCAGGTTCTTTTTTAAGTTGCTATTTTTAGGGGTAACAATATCTGTTTGATCAGTAGCAATGGGTCAGGGCAGGAGTTGAGGGGATACTTAAGGGGAGGGAAAGCCTGGTGGAGGTTCACAAAGGCCTGTTTCCAATCATGAATTATTAAACGTCAAGCAGACACCGCTTTCCTCTTTTTCATAAATACTGTAAAATGGGACCTTCTGATTTTTTTTCTTTCTCACATAGTCCCATGCAAAATGTGAAACAGCAAATATATGGATTGGGTTTAAGGACAGTATATAAATCTGACATAACAGATAAAATTTGGAATTGGAAAGACTACAGGTTGGCCTCTTTTTGTTTTTAGCTTATAATTCTGACATGTCCTATAGTAAGGTGCAAAAATGGTGCATTCCCATAAATAATATAGATGCAGCATACATCTGTACAAAAATGTATGAATAGTTTGATTTTTGATTTATTATTAATCTTTATTTAACCAGGCAAATCCCATTGAGATCAGATATCTCTTTTGCAAGGGAGGCCTGGGCTTGAAGGCAACCGTCTTGGTCTGTGGGGGAAACCGGAGTAACTGGAGAAAACCCACACAAGCACAGAGAGCATTTAAGCTCCACACAGAAAGACCTCAGGTCCGAACCCAGGACCTTCTTGCTGTGAGGCGTCAGKGCTAACCACTGAGCTGTTGGAGCAGCCAAATACTCCATTCACACCAATATATTTCCAGAATGTTAAGCTCGTGTAGTATGCTAATACTTTTTTGATATCTTTTTCCCCCAATTGCCAGATTCAGAATTTTTTTTGATTGATTTGACATAAATCTCCCAATCCTCACTTCCCCCACTGCTTTGTAGACTGAGCCATTCCACATATTGAATGGTCCTGCAGGTCCAACCTCAGGGGACATGGGGAGGCCGGAAGGAGGAACAGGAAACTTGTTAAAAGAGAAGATTTAGGGTCACCTCTCCCACAGGAGCGGCATCTTTAAGGAGACGACGGGGGTTGGGAGGTTTTAGCATGAGCAAAGTCTGCACATCTACTTGTTGCTTTGATGAGGGATGAAAGGCTTTCATGAAGTACAAGTTTACAGAGCTCTGAGCAATGATGGACTCGACGTTTCTTCCTCTTTTGTACTCATTATTGGTCTCGAAAGGAAATTTTGCTTGATGTTGTTTTTTACAGCTTCAGCACACAACTGAAAATGCCACTCAACGCGGGCTGAGCACTGACAAGACGTGCAGGCGTTAACAGATGGACAATATTCGATCAAATCCCCTCACAGTGAATCTGAAGAAGAAATTTGTTTTTCCGTTTCTGTCTGTTTTTAGCATTTCGCCATACTACCCCCCCCCTCACCCCGACCCTCGCTGATGAGCAGCTGTGTATAAAAAAAGAGAGCAAAAATTTCCTCCATCTCTCCTCTATTTATTTTATTTTTTTATTGTTTTCAAGCAAGTTAACACGGCCTGATTCACATTTGCGAGCACTTTGGGCATCCGGCGGTAGAAAGAGCGGGCTGTGTTTAAGTTTTGTTCGAGCGTGATCAGGGTAAAAGCCTTTTTTATTGGCAGGTCATGTCACTTGTTAAGACGGTGACGCAGGTGACTACGCTTTTATTGTTAGCCTCCCCAAAGTAACAAAGTTGTTCGTTCACAAGTTGTCAACCGTCTGTGAAATCAGAATGAGAATGAGAGAGGCAGGGGGAGTGAAAGCAGCGGATGTTGGGAATGAGAGGCAAAGAAATTGGGCAAACAAAGTGAATATGGAGACTTGATTTGGTTTGCCCAGAATCTGGAAAAAGCAAAACCAAAAAAACAACTCAGCATGTAAACACTTTGCACACTCTACCAAAATACAAAGTAAATACCTGATGAAGAAAAGAGAAGGCCCTTTTCTTCATCAGATGTGATTAGAGTTAGGAAACTGTTTACATCTGCATTTCATTCTGTAATTTCTCACCTGGTCAATGTTTATTAAACTCTGCAAGAAAAGAATATCCTATGTGTCTGTCAAGATCAATGTATGTCCTATTTAAGCAGAAGTGGCATTTTTGCTTTAAATTGTTGCTGGCTGGATGGTTTAAATGGAATCTGATACAAAAATAAAKGTCTTTTCGCACTGGTTTAAAATTTACATAATAAAAATAATCAGGAAGAGTCCAAAAGAAGTCTGTTTCAATATTATTACAAATGATGTGTCTATAAGTTTCCTTTTAATTTAAAATATATGAAATAATCAAATTAAAGCAAAATTTTCAAAAAAATAAACATGTGTTTCACGTCTTGTCAATTTTTAGAAATGCTAAACTGCCAACCAGTAATGCTTCAACAAAGTAACACAATGACGTACACAAAGGGCCCTTAGGTTCTTATGTTGCAAAGTTGCGTGGCCCCAATTATCTGCGTTTAATCCAGCCTGCCTGGAGGTTGTGCTTGCGTCTGCTGCTTTCWTCACCAGGCTGTCAACAGCTGTCCCTCGATGTCTATTTTTGATGCTTATTTATGGTCTGTCTATTCTGGACCGGGTGTGGGGAAGCTTTGTGGTGGGGAGGTGGGCAGAGTCGAGGGGTCTCGGAGACAATAGATAAGACATTGGCAGAGTTGACAGCCTGCTGGCTCRTTACGGACTTTAAAAAAAAAAGTTGAGTCGTATTTTTATTCAACCGGTTAGGTGGGTATAAATGACTTTGCACGTAGACGAATGTAATTTAGAAGAGTAACATTAAACATTGCRGTTGTGTTGTGACGACGAGCAGGAAATTTCAACAGTGGGCACGCCAAAGCCAGCTGAGAAAGAGGCTTTAGCTCTGTTCAAAGTAGGGCAAAGACACCTGTTCCCTATTCATACTGCAGCTGGTTTTTCTTTCTGATGGTTTTAATTTTCCTTCGTTTTACTACTCTTACATTATCTGCTTTGTGTCACTTTTCAAACTGTCCGTCTGTTTCTCTGCTTCTCCCTGAATGTCATTAATGTAAACCTGGCACGAGCCGTGGATAAACGTTTCCAAACATGTGAAATAAAGGTCTGGCACCCCCAAATTGTCCATTACACGCGTGCGTTCTTTCAGGATTGCACCTTTTCAAAGAGGGATAACGAGAGGTCTTTCAAGCTCAAACGTTGATGAGTAATAGACCAAATATGCTGAAAGGGGGCCTGTTGGAAAAGGTGTTGACAACATCATTAAAGTTAAAAAAAATAACCAGATATGCTGGATGAAAACCAAGAAAGGCAAATATTTTAGGTGGCAAACCACTATTTCACCTCCCTGTAGGCCAGATCTTTATAAGCCATATGTTGCACCGGGCTTCCCTTCAGGAGTAGCAGCAGCACTCCTAGGCCTGCAGCAACAGGGCTGCAGAGAGACATTTATTTCCTAATCCAGATGCATTCGTGGCAGTTTGTGTCAGACAGGGCCTGGAGATGCACTTCAGGGAGAAGCAGAGCTCCATCTGTTCTGGGGCATTGTGRTTTTGATGCCTCGTCTTCCTTGTAGTTGGATGGTTTACATATCACAAGAGTTCTGGAAACGTTCAATTAGGTAATTCACATGCTTAATTTGTGCATCAAGGGCTGTGATCCCTGTAATCTCTGGAGCTGTGCCACATTTGGATATGAATTCGCAGCTGTTTGTACAAAGATCTGGCACCTAAACTCCACAACCCTCYACCCCCAAATAGAAGGAAAAAAAAACACCCATCCCTGTGTGTCAAACACTAATGGGAATAAGTGTCTTCCATCCTCTCAGACAGAAAGCATCTCAGCATCAGTCTCTGCATTTTAAAATAGCTTTAGTCCTCCATGCTGAGTTAAGGTCTATTGCATATGTCTGTCTTTGTGCTCACGTGTGTCGTAGATGGAGGGGAGCGTCAGAGAAACTGAGAGTAAACAAGGAGTATCTCCATTCTCCTGAATAATGCAAAAGGGGCAAACCCTTTAGCTTGCTGGGTTGTTTGTCTCCTTCTCTTTCTTGTCTCATCTTCAACTTAACACTTAGAGCAGCCAGACAAGAATTATGGGCTTAACTCTCAGTGTCGCCAATGAAGTTCTGTTTACTTATAAACCTACATGCAAACATATACATTTATCCATCTTGATAAATCCCCCTTTTCTCTCACATTTGACTATCATGATCTATCTATAAGGTAAATGTAAAGTATACGAAACATGCATTTAATCATTTATTATACAATACTTTAACGTTTTACATTGCATCCTATCTATCTCTGCCTTTAGACTCACCATGCAAACACAATGTCATAAATAACATTAGTTCAAATAATGTTTTCACAGCTAAATATTCAATGACTCTGGTCAAATGCCTCAGTGGATTAATTTGAATGCATTACACAGAACTGATACCGGTATCAGTAATTTATTCAATGTGTCACAGTTTACATTTCACATGAAAAATTGTCAGTTCCATCTTCAAGAAATTTGTACATGTTGAAATGTGTTTGTTATTTTTATCTATTTAAAAATTTTGCAACAGCGTGTGTGTGATGCTATATATCAGGACCGGCCTGTGGCATAGGCAGTAAAGGTAAATGCTAAGGGTGCTTCCATCTACAGTATAAGGCACCACAATAGGGGAACAAAAACATTTTTTTACACATTTTTCTCAGAGTATGGTTGATTTAATCTGTAGAATAGCACTGGTTACTTAARTGTTCTGAGTTTCTCAACCTGCTTTGTTAACACATGACGTGTTAAATAGTACAGCTAATTTTTAATAATAAAAGCATCATATGATTCAGTCAAGACTAACTAATGGTGYTCAGTGTGTAAATAGAAAAAAAAAGAATAACTTAAGTGCCAGTTCTGATTTCAGAAAACGTTCAGGTTAAAGTCTGGTTTTCTATTAATCACATGAATTTAGTAAAATGCTCTTCCAATGTTAGAAAATGCAGAGTTTTGAGTAGGTCTTTTACAAAATATTTACGGGGGAGTATACCCCTGAAATTCCAATTGGATAATCTGGTTTCTAAAACTAAATATATATATATACTATCTAAGACAAAACTATTTATTTTGGTATGTTGGTGTATGCAAATTGGCAGTAAGATTTAGAAAATTGTGCAAGGGATGCCACCTGAAATATTGCCTTGGATGCTTAATTAGCAATGGCCAGCCCTGCTAGATTTGATCCAGATGGGCTGTAGGACTATGAGGAAGGAAATCCACTCAGTTCTAATTAAAGAAATTTGTTTGTAAACTCACTGTTTGATATTTCGGTTCTGACTCAGTAAGTACTCTGAATTGGTATTTGGTATTGACAATTACCCAAACTGAAGTACTCATAACTGCACTCAGTTTGAGAAAAAACTGATATTGGGATGTTGCTATTGAAGACGGGTGTTCAGAAAGACAGGAGGAGAGGAACATGTGTGTACGCAGACACAGGATGAACGATATTGCCAGAGATTAGCATGTGTGGTTCTGTGTAAGTATGCAGGTCTTCTTGACATGACTGAATATGTGTGGGTGAATATTAATACGTGTGTGTATGTGTGTGTGTGTGAGAGAGAGAGAGAGAGAGAGAGAGAGAGAGAGAGAGAGAGAGAGAGAGAGAGAGAGAGAGAG
>NW_013952475.1:308566-310825 GCF_001266775.1 Austrofundulus limnaeus
CACACACACACACACACACACACACACACACACACACACACACACACACATACACACACCTGCAGTCTGGTGGACCTCAGTCTCCTCTTGTTTTGACGATTAATGAGCACGTTGTTACTAAATGACTGAAATAATTAAACCCTACATCCCCACTCTTTCTGTGTGTGTGTGTGTGTGTGTGTGTGTGTGTGTGAGAGAGAGAGAGAGAGAGAGAGAGAGAGAGAGAGAGAGAGGGAAAGAGGAAGGGTTGCATTTGGGAGATGCCATTCCCTTTGGCTGCATGTGTATTAGTGGTCTAATGTTCACTTGAATAATTGATTATGGCCTTTTTGTGTTTTTGATAATTAGTTGATAGCTTCTTAGCTCTAAGCCCTGAGATTTCATGTGTAGGAGTGAGTGTGGCGGGGGGAGTGGGGGTGGGAGCAGTGTTTGTGATGGGGGTAGGTTATCTACTTCTAAGGTATCATGGAAACAACAGTGTTCAGAAAATTGTGGTGCCTCTAAGCTACGAACATCATGGATTAACTTTCCGAAAGAAATTAAGCAGCAGTACATAAACATCTTTCTCATAACCTACTTTTTTGATGGGAGTTTACGTTTTCTTCGCTAAGTGATTCACATTGAATCAGGAGTAACACTGAGCTCAGCTCAGATCAAATTGACAAGTAAAACAACAACAACAATAAAAAAAAAACATTTCTAACTGATGTAAACACACTATATGGATGATATATATTACATTACAAACCAGACATTAAATAGATTAAAAGCAGAGTTTTTTATCTTGTCATAGATTATCCAGGCTTCTCCAACTTTACGGGAATTTGAATTGGCAGGAAAAATAAATAAAATAGTTAGTTTAATAAAAATGCACGTTAACCAAACCAGAACATCACTAGGAATAAAGCAAACAGTTTTACATCCAACGAAGAACATGTTTAAAAATAAAACAGCAAGGATTTTTTTGTCGCAAATCAACTATAAAAAGAGATGCATCTTTCATCTAGCAAACAAATGTGTTGCCGTGTAAAACAACAAGCTCTGCATTCATTAAAAAAAAAACTAATCAAATTCAAGTCTGGCCCCTCAGTCAGTTCTCTTTCTGTATTGATTTCTTTTTATATTTCATATGCTTATGAATCAGGTAAAAACAGAATCAGAAAGTTTGGGTTTACTGGATTTCTCTTCAAAATCGCTGCCCTGATATCAGACCTAGCACAGAACATGTTGCTTTTATCTGCGTCCTTGAAAAAAAAAACAAGACGTTCTGCCCCCACCCCCGAAACACACACGGCCCACAGAGAGGCTTTGTTTTTCTCCTTCATGAGTGGAGCGCCACTCTTCTCTTGGATTCTCTTCTGTGTGCAAATGCGTAGGTGTGCTTATACACACCGACAATCCTAACCCRGTGCCATTGTCCATTACCTCAAACAGCTGCTAAGTTACTGCTAGTAGTGTCTTTGTTATATTATTCATTTATCATCTACATATTTATTAAGCAGGCCTATCAAACTTGCTKGCTTTCATGCATTTTAAGTGTGTGCTGGCATCATGTTGATGAGTGCTGAGGCGAGGCCCAAACAGAGCTAGACAGCCTTATTAGGCATATTTCCTCTCAACTCAAAACTCAGAGCAAATGCATGATTTGGGTGAAAAGAACAAACAGTTTTGAGACAGAAGAGGAGAAGGCATGCCCAATGACAGGTTGGATTTATTTATTTTTTTCTCCATGCTTGAGTCAAAACAAAGAATGCCAGAATGAGTAAAGAGACGAGACTGTGTGAAGATGGGAAGAAGGAAAGAGTGCGGCCAATCGAACGCAGAGTGTTCTCAGGGTCTAAGGTCAGCCTGTAGAGTCTGTTAATGTGGTCATCGTGGGAACCAATCAATCTTGGTTCCTCTGCGATATCGACCACATGTGGTGTGCGTGTGCACACACATCGAAACACGCTTATGTACACAGAATTCTTTGGGACACGTACTCGTACAATGCACTATTCATTCACTCCTATGAAGCTGTTTGTGCTCTCAGTCCCAGCAAACAGTCAGTGCATTCATTATACAACTGAACTTGTAAAAAAAGGATGCCTGAGACTTTAAAATGGATAAATATTTTAGACAGTTGCTATCTTACAGAATCAGCATTAGCAAAAAAAATACAAACTTTGGCAAATTTTGAGTTTCTTGTCAACAAATTGCAACAAATGGAAGTCCTCTACATGGTTTATACGATATAAAATTATTTCATCTGTACATGAA
>NW_013952475.1:311061-316381 GCF_001266775.1 Austrofundulus limnaeus
GTAGTGCTGAAAATCAACACAAATAAAAAAAATACATTTTAAGTCTCAGCCCTGTCTGAAAAAGCCTCAAGAATTAATTTAAGTGTTTTACAGCAAACAAGTCTTTCTAACATCTAAACTTTTTTCAGTGAGTCAAAAACCTGATGCTTACAGATTTTGAATCAATTCTGTGGAGTAGAATTACTGGGATTTATGACATAAAATACCAGATATTTGCTTCTTTTTTAGCTATTTGTGCCAGAAACATGAATTAGACTTTCAGGCATGAGTTCTGGACAAAGTCAAGAGATTTTGGCTTAAATGACAACATTTACTTTTCCACAGACATATCAAACAACTGAAGAATGTGCAAAACATTTCTTTTTTTCTCACTACAAAAAAATCTTATGTTCTGTTTGGATGAATCTAACAAGCACTTCCTAGAAAGGTAGAGGGAAGAGTGAAAAATATTTGGTTTTCAGACCCTCTAAGTATCCTTTGTGTAGCACAACAGCATGGTGCTGCTGTAAATAAAAACCTGGGATGAAAAATTCYAATCAAGTTTAAAAAATAAATATATTCTGTGCTCTTGATATCTTTCTTTATCTTTAATAYCAAGCATTRAAACATATTAAYATAAAAYGGTCGTATTTAAAGGGKACRTATCATGCAAAATCCTTTTTTTAGCTGTTAAATGCATTTTGTYGTGAACTTGTCTCTCCCAGTGCAGCATAGAYRTCTTTATATTCTGTTTAGGCCATTTTTTTAACCCGTTCCATTTTCTCCAATTTGTTTAAGGTTTTCTGAACTATAAGTCACAGTATTTGCGACAGAATTGCCAAAAAAGGTCTGGACTCACCAACAAACTAATTTGGTGGTTTTCATTCTCCTCTGGTTCTGGATCAGACTCTGGCTCCAACATGTAAGGCTGGATGGACAAGTTTTCTTTTGTTGACAACTTTTAATTTATTTGTGAATAAAAAGGAAGCTGGAGGGTGTTGGAGTGTGAAGCACCTTMTTTGGATTTAAAGAGACAGCATCAAAACGAGTTGATCAGAGAGACACCGCTGAAAAGGAATGAAAGAGGGGCTTGTGGAGTTACAATAAGGAGGAATTCAGTTTAAAACATTGCAGTTTCACTTTATATAGACCCCAACTGAATAATTTAAACACGAAAAAGAAGGATTTAAAAAAATATGTCTCCTTTAAGTAAAGAAATAATACCTCAAAATTGTACCCAAGTTCAACACCTATGAACAAAAGCTGACCTGTGGGAAAGCCCTTTTTGGAGCCAGCAGAATAAAGAATGAAGCAGCAACCAGCATCAGTATTCAGAATTTTCTCTTTGAATCATTTGTGAATTTACCCATGCTGTCCATTCCATCATTGTTTGTTACCTCTTTACTTTATATCTCATGGAAGAATGATTTTACCCTCTCATGTAAAAACCTTTGCTAATCTATTCGGTACTTCTATGAAGACAGACATGGTAAACTGCTAAATTAAAAGTTTCCACTTTGACATATGCAAAGTGTGTCACAAAATGTGAAAAAGTACATCTTGTTTTCTGAAAATGTTTTTTTTTCCTTGAAGCTGGTGTAAGACTTTTCCACAGAAGCAAAGGCTCACTGTGCCTTGTATAATATTTTCTGATCTCACACATGGCCTGTGGCATCTCAATGGCTGGTAAGAGACATAATAACAGTCTAGGATTACTGTGCGCCCAGTTGGACATAAACCCACAGGCATTCTCCACTACCTGATCTGGTGGATTAGAGATACACGCAAGCAACAAACAGGTGCCAGTGACATGAAAAGCTGTTAAGCATCCATGCTGTGATATACATACTGTACAGTCGCATCCCAACACAAAGCTGGACAAAAGAAAGGAAGCAGGCTTATCATTTGTAACTAAAAATACTGTTGCTTTACATAACTGAAAGGGAAATTGAGATAAATCCCAACTAAACACAACAAAGTCATGTTAACTCTACAAACCAACCTCTGCAGGATGTCTAAAAAAATGCAGGTAACTAATCATTTTTAACCCCAACAAGAATATCTCAGCAATGCTGGCTGAATTCCAGCTGAGAATTTATTTTCTTCTTATACGGTTTTGTGCAAAATCCTTTGATAAAAATCAAAAGTTAATGACTGTACTTCCCATTTTTTTGATTATAGAGATTCAAACAGTGAGTGCACTAAATGCATTCATTTAAATTGTAAAACCACATGGAGGGGAGAAAAAAACAGCAAGTGCACGAGTGGTAGCAGTCAGACAAATGAGGTTTTACTAAACCTGGCTGCTCAGTGCATTATCACCACTTTTATCATGCTTCTGCTCAGGGAGCAACGCCACCTGTCACCTGCTCATTTTCCCAGCATTCTTATCACCCTGCCAGCCAAAGAGCTCGAAGCCCAGCTCACCATGTCGTGTGATAAGCAAGAGCTGTTTTTGTTTCAGATGAACAGTGGGAAAAACTGTGCTTTACTCGCATCCGTACTTTCACCTCCTAGCTGAAGACCCTGGAGATTTGTGTCTCAGTTGGTTATCTTATATTTTGCAAGAGAAAAAAGTCTCTATTAAGGTCTAAGTTATCAAGAGTAATGTGTTGCAGCTAGGATTCAAGGGGTATTGGAGAAGTGATGCCTAAAGTGGTGATTACTGAAGGGGCGAGATCRACCTTTTTGAACTTTATATCATGTTACAATGTCATTCCTTCAACAAAAACATACACAGAGTGTTACTTTGACTGGTACAAAGCACCGCCTATTTACACAAAGCTCCTCCCTGGAGCTTAGTCTGCGGTCAAGCTCCTGCCCACACCATTCCTCCGCTAAAGGGCTCGACACGCGGGGAGCGACAAACTACAGCGATTAACGGCTGTCATCGCAGCCAGGGTGAAACCYGACACACGGGATGTGATAGCGATTGCAGCGTTGCGAATCGCGCTCTCAGGTCGCTTGTCTTCACRAAATTTGATTGGTTCTTGACTCTGAAGGCGGGTGTGCATTACGGACATGTAAACTAAACAAATCTTGCGATGCTAATGATATTGAAAAACAAACACATCAAGATACAATTTTATGAGGAAAAACTTCCCATAAACTTCACCCTGGTGCCAATAAATTCCCACAAAGCTGCCTTTTTTAGTAATCACTTGGTGAAAGTGTTAGCTAACTGCAGTGTGTAGCATACGCTCCTCTCATTGGTCAGTCAATGAAACCCTTGCTGATTGGTTGTACGCTAAGCGACAGCGACAAAAGTTGAACATTTTTCAACTTTCATATGTCGCGTCGCAAGCTCGCGTGTGCACGTCTACGTGTACGAGCGTGAAATTTCACATGCACTATTTTCGCTGGTCGCTTAGCTGGAGGAGGGCAAGCGATTGTCGCCTCACCGCACAGGCTCCATAGGAAATGAAGGGAGAGCGAGCGACGTCGCCTCCCGTGTGTCGAGCCCTTAAGGCATTGTGGYGAAGACATACTGAAGTGGGAGTGTCCGAAATGGTAGAAGATTCTTAAAGAGACATGAGCCATGTTTCAAGTCATTTAGATAGACTATGATGAAGTGAAATATATTTTTGATATATAGTATAAAGCACTTTCATAACAACTAAAGGTAACATAGATACTTGATTGTGGTATAGAACTGAACAATGTGCCTGGAAAATACATAATATCCCCCCTCAATGAATGTGAATATTGAATATTTTAAAAGACAGTTCACCTTAGTGTACTATTATTTCATTTCCTTCTATTTATTTAAATGGATAATGCACATTAATTAAAATCCCAAGAATCTGCCAGAAATTGCACAATAGCTAAATTTAATTTGTTAACCTAATAATGAATGTAAAAAAAAAAAGAAATGATCTTAGGTAGGTTGAAATGTTTGGGCTTCAACATTAAGGAGCATCATCCATACAGTTTTGTGATCCCTTGCAGGAATTCACCAAAACACCAACATAGTGCCTGAAGAATGGTGGGTAATGGTATCCGACATTAAAACTCTTTGATAAAAATTAATTAACTAAACTGGAAATGAGCTCCGGTACTCACGACAAGCACGGCATAATTAAGTGGAGAACACGGAGAACAACAGGCGCTGTTCTAGGTAAATTAATGCCTGTTCCCAGGTGAATACGATGCACGTTTGGCTCAAGGTGAACAGATGCCAAGACAGGAACTGCACCAAAGGATGGCAGCCGCAGACGCACCAGCATTGATGTGAGCTTCAAATCTCACCTGTAGTATTCTGAGAGACCATTGATTCCTGTCCAGCAGAGAGCCAAAAGATAGAAGCGCAGCTATTGTTTATATGCAAGTCGTTTGAGGCTGATAAACTCAAAGTGTGTGTGTCTGTGTCTGTGTGTGTGTCCCCCGCATATTAAAAAAAATAACTCATTCGCTTCATTCATTAGTGCTCCACAGAAGGAGATTCCATTAATCTGTTCATTAGGCTACATCAAAAATGGAACTACTTATTAAAATCAGATCCAGCTGTGTACTCTCGTTAAAGCCCACCATACCGTACGGAGCTTAACAATGCTTGTGGCACTGGACCAAAATCTCTTCCATAAGACAGGGGGGTTGTAGGGGGGGAGGGGGTTCTAGTACATTGGCCTGTTTTGACTCAACACGCCATGATAATTGATGTACTCTTAGCAGGGGGCTATGAATAAACATTACTTTTTTTCATCTGAATTCTTTATTTCCAATTAGTTTGCATTTGGTCTGATATGAAGAGAATATGTGCTCTTAATCACAATGTTTTATTTTCTCAATTTCCCCTCAAGTCTTTTCTCATTCTCTCATTCCTTGTCTGGCAGTTCCATTCCCCTTCTCAACTCCTTTTTATAAACTCTCTCTCTCCTTCTCTCTCTCTCTGGAAAATCCCATTAATCTCAGCCAGTGGTTTTGAACAAAAGCTATGGGCTAAGCGATTGATCCAGGCATTGATCCCACTCGCCTGAACGATCATAAAGGTGTTAAATTGGTTTCTTGGAGGATATGTATTTTTCATCGCTGGCCGCTGAAAGTAGAAGTTCCTGCATGAAATTTCTGTCATACTTTAGAGCAAACAAAAAAAGATGATATTTAACTATTTCACAGCTAATACCTTGAGAAGTCGTCCTAAATGTGGATTTCTTTCTTTTTTATTCAGTTTGAAGCAAATTTTGGAAAGTGCTTTTCATGTAGGAATCTACAAAACTCATTTGTAATGAGTTTTGTGTCATCCTGGAGCAGGCCAACAGGAGGGTTTTGCAAACATGCTCTATAAGGAAGAAAAAAAACTGTTTTTTCCGTCTTCATTGCTGTAAATTTAAATATTATACTC
>NW_013952475.1:316920-318459 GCF_001266775.1 Austrofundulus limnaeus
ATATATATATATATATATACACGTATATATTCACATAACGACAAAATTTACTGTGGATGTTTTCTTAGATGTTCTGCAAATATAAATTTTTATTTTTATATGAAAATGAAAAATTTCTTTATTGACTTTCAAAGTCACAGTATTAAATTTATGGACTGCACTACACTGCTAACACTGTTTCCTCAATGAATCTAGTGTTTAGAATTCCATGCAGTTAAAAAATGGATTGAGTTTATAATACTGATAACTGTTTACAACATGTTATCTGTTTTTATGATCATGTGATAATTGTTAAGCTCTTGTACAATTCCAACAAATGTCAAATGTCATTGTGACATTGTCACACACAATGTTTTTAATTAACCACTATTAATTCACCAGTGTCCCTTTTCACATAAATATATTTTTTCCTAAAAATAACATAGTAATAAACATTGTTACATATCTCATAATATCTTGGTGAACAGATGTTATAAGATCACACTGTATGAATGCTCCTCGTTTGACAGAGCAAAGGAAGGACTTGTCAGAGAAGCAGCCTGCAAAGCTTTCACTTAAAAGTTCAGCAAACTGAACCCAACCCCTGCTCTGCCCTGATGCTGTCTGCCTGTCACCAGTCCCCTTCTCTTCCAAAGCRAGTGTCCCCTGCCCTCATCTCGGCTGCTGTCACCCACCGTCACCCRCTCTGAGCCGCTTCCCCTTTGATGACCCAGGCTCCTTGTCAGAGAGGGGCTTCCAGGCAGGCAGAGCCAGGACAGGCCTTTGATGAGGACCCCGGTACTTGCCAGCACGAGTGACATGCGGCCGAGTCTTTTGAAGAGCTTGGGCTTTACATTTACCCGTCCATCCACACGCATCATGCACGCTTACAGCATCTTTAGATGGGGGAGTGAACTCGGTTCACAGTACAGAAAAAAATCCCCCACGTTCACCACCTTCCGCGCTCTCTGATGATTTTAATGAAGGCATTTGAATTTTGCTTTTGTCTTGTTCTCACGACGCAGATGGAGTAGAGCCACAAAAAAAGATGTATAAGAAGACAAGTGACAAGAAGAGTCCATAATGCTGTCATAAATGTTCGAAAAGGTCACAGCAGCTTTGTTGTACTTTCTTTGTTTCTTTTTGTTTCACTGAACTGATAAAAGAGGAGCAAAAGATGAAAACATGAATACTTGTCCATTTGTTTCTGCAACATTTTCCTGTACTACAGTTTTTTCTCTAAACTGAATTTTAGTGCAGGTAGTAAATCAGGCATGGTGCTACGAAACCAGCTGTAGCCTCTGCAATAACGTTACTGTCTCTGGTGTAAGACAGTAATGCTTATGATATTACCTTGGTGTTTTATAACACATCTGGATCTTTTACTTACCTTCAAAAAGCTTAGTTAAAATCTGTTCAGTTGTATTATTTCCTAACAGACAAACAGGATCCACTCCATCAGTTTATGATAAGGCAAAGATCTCAATAAATAGCATTTGGAATATGTGTTATGAACAGGGCTGGCCTTAGTCAATTTAGTGCCCTAGGCAAGTATCAGGT
>NW_013952475.1:318554-344244 GCF_001266775.1 Austrofundulus limnaeus
CCCCCGTGCAATTTTCTAAACCCTGTGTACATATATTCACAAACCAAAATATATTTTTTTCTTTGATACTAATTTTTGTCTGTTTTGAAACCACGTTGTCCAATTAAAACAGTTAACAATACCATTAATTTGAAACAGAATAACAGAAGTCTACTTCATACCTGCCAACATCTGCTGACACCAATGAGAGACACCTGTTCATGTTAACGAGCAGCTGTGGAGTCAAGCGGCTCCAGTGGGCTCCAAGTTTATACTCCCCCAGAAAATAATGTAAAAGATCTGCTCAAAACTCTTCATTTTTCCAGCAATTTGAAGAGCATTTTACTAAATTCACGGGAATAATAAAACAACATAAAATCAGTAACATATAATATCTTCTATTATCCTTATTTTGGTTTCTATTAAAAACACTGATCACCAGGAGTTAGTTTTGATTGCATCCTATGATACTTTTATCACAAAATATCCTCTGCACCTCAAAAGACTTCATTTAGTAACAAAGCAGGCTGAGAAATCCACAGAACAAGCTACCTTCATGAACCTGAGTAACCAGTGACTATTCTACAGACTAAATCAACTATACTCTGACAAAACGTTACAAATTTCTGGCGCCCCCTACATGAACTGCGTATTTAACAGTTGCCTATACTGCTTATGTCACGGGTCGGCCCTGCTTATGAACGACTCTGAGCTACAATCATGTCAAATTTCAGCAAAATATCTGTAAAACAGACTAAATTATAGCTCATTTTCTGTTTTCTTTGATCAGCTGGCTGTGGTAGACGTCTTGAATTGGGTCGGCTTCAAAATATGTATCAGTTTTAGATGTGCAGCAAATGATTATATTCTGAAAATTTCAAAAAAATCAATCCAGTGGTTTGTTTGATGTGTTGCTAACAGACAGACAGAATTGAATCCAAATAGTTGTTGGCAAAGTTTTAACGAAAGATCTTGCACATCCTGTTAGGGTTTAGACTCTGTATCGTCTATTGTTCTTAACTCTGCCTCACCAAATTTGAGGTTCGTACGGTTCAAATGTTGTTCTCGTACACTTTAAAACCCCAAAAAGTGTGACAGAGTACAGCCACTGAAAAAAGGGATACATTTGCAGTTTCAATTCTGCAGCTGTGAATGTCCACTGTTTTGACTGTCTCAAAAGTAAACAGACTTTGTTTAAAACCAACCATGAATCAGCAGCCAAAACAGTCCCAATCAACAGGAACACTTGACGTCGAACCTGGCCCTGTCCAGAGTCGCGCCACGGGTTATAGACCGTTTCACACTGGTTGGACAAACTACAGTTGTTGACGTCACGAGAGTACCTTAGGTCATTTGACATCAACAAATGGATCCTTGTAAAGTTTCTAGACAGCAGCAAAATACATTCCTATCAGATGCCTTCTCACTGCACCTGCCTTTGTCACAAAGTTTATAGCATCGATCCACATTCTTCACCCTGTGAGTGGTTGACAACGGCAGTGAGCGTCAGACTGTTCTCACAGACTCAGAGCATCGAGGCAGTTCACTTATCACCGCGGCCGTCCCAGCATGCCCACGTTATTTCAAATAAGAACAGAATGTTTGTTGATAAAGAAGTAGGGGGTAGAAGGGGGGGAATGAACCTCTCATGCCTGTTCCTCATTCTTCTTGTTGAAATTAGATTTTTTTTTGTCTCTGTCTGACTACGTGAAGTAATGATTAACACTGCCAGGCATGGGAAGAGGCTCGCTGTTACAATGGAGGGGGTTGTTTGGGTTTGCATTGCTACCATTTTCACCTGATTTAGCTTCCCAAGTTCACCTGGCAGATCTCTGGGAACTAAAGGCTAACATCCGAGAAGAAAAGGGGGGAAAAAGAAAAAAAAACTTTTACTTAATCATTATCATCACTAGAATCATTCAAGAACTCCTGGCATCAGGTAAACAGATAAAACTGGTAACACTGTCAGATCAGGAACATAGCAAAGTGCTTAACTTACTGTGGAAAGGTTCACATGAGAAAGTGTCAGGGTGAGTGCAGGGGGACTTTTGAGCTTTGTGTAAGGTTTCAAAAAAAAAACCGCACAACTGATCAATAGTGATTGACCTATGTGCAAGCTCAGCCTGCAAACAGCTGCCTGTGATACAAGCTGAGGCACCGTGGCTCAGCTTTGTTTGCACCATGTAAAACATTTTTTTTACTGAGGTAGGCTTTTCTTTTTGCGTGAAAGCATTATTTTATGATTTCAAATGTTCTTCCCTGACATTCTCTGATATATGCTGTTGGATACCAACTCACTCCTTCTTCAAACATGAACATTTTTCACACTTTACTTTTTGTTGTATTGTGTGTGTACATCTTTCATGTATAAACAATTCATCGTGTCTGCTGTAACTTGCATATATAAACTCCTACGAAGAGACACGGTAAAAAGGGGACAGCGACAGACATACTTTCGGTGGTGATGACAGGTTTGTTACTGTGGATGTGACGTTCAGTGACACGAACAGGAAGTGTTGTTACAGCTGTATAGAAAGAGGAAAGACAAACAAATGACCTGATGAGGGCTTTTTTTCTTTATCTTTAACCAGGTGGATGACCAGATGAAGCTACTGCAGAACTGCTGGAGTGAACTCCTCATCCTCGACCATGTTTTCCGGCAGGTGGTCCATGCTAAGGAGGGATCCATCCTGTTGGTCACAGGCCAGCAGGTGAGTCAGTAAAAACCCAGTCTGAAAACGTCTGGTGACCTCCATCATTTCATTTTTCCTCCGAAGTCCTGATGATTGCACATTACTGTAAAATACTCATGGGATCGTGAATTGGAAAAGTAATAGTAGAGGTCCGAATGTGGTGCTTTAGCCACCTTTTTCTCTTTATGATTAAGGGGGTGTATTATGCAAAGTTATTATGTCATTCCCTCATCAAAAACATACCCAAGGTGTTGCTTTGGCTCATTCATGCATGTTTTGAAAATCCTTGAATTTTCTGTGGTGGTCATGTGGAGCTGCCTAAACACTTGCTGGTACAAAGCACCGCCTATTTGCCCAAAGCTCCCCCCTACAGCTCAGTGAGCCGAGCTCCCGCCCCACAGAGCACCCCTCACACAAAGCATTGTAGCGAAGATGTGCTGAAGTGGGAGTGTCAGAAACAGTAGAAGGTTCTTACCAGAGATGCAAAGTCAGGTTTACTTTTCATTTATACAGCATTTTCTTGACAATGAATGTAAAAGTTACTTGATTGTGGTATAGAGTTGAAGTATGCACCAGGAAAATACACAACTACCCCACCCTCTGCAAAATGAAGTTTGCAAGGAAAACAATTATGCTCTACAGTATTTCTGCATGTCTTGATGCCACTCAGAAATAAATTATTTATATTAGATCATAGAAAAATGCAAGTGTCACTAAATATATCAGTTTTATCTACAGAATTAAGACACTGAAATATTTATGTAGGAGGCAGGAATGTAGCTCAGTGTATTTATGTGATTTTTTTAGCTATCTTTGTAGAAGATAGTAAGAACTTGGTGCCTGAGGCCACAACAAAATTTCTCAGCATTTCACAATTTTATGTACTGAATTCTGTTTTGAGTTTTTACACATACCCACAAAATATAACATCAAATAAAAAAAGAAACGCTCATACATAAAACAAGGTGAGAAGATAACTTCAGCAGTAGAAGATTCTTTCAGTTCATTCAACCGAAATACGAGAGAGAGAAGAAAAAAGTTTGCATGGAAAAGTGTGAAACTATCATTGTACGGTACATATAAATATATTTATGCAAGACGAGGAATCAGTTTTAATAGATTCACAAAAACATTGTTTTTTATCACAATGTTTTAAAACAGCAGATGATGGAAAACATTGGAGAAAGTCAAGTGTTTGTGTGCTGTGTGCATGAAGGATATACGTACGTATATATAAATCTTGGACATTATACATGAAGCGATAAACCTTCATTCATTATAAACCCTTGTAAATCTGAGTCCCGGAGATATTAAAGGGAAATTTGTGTTTCTAAATAAAAGAAGAGCAAAAACAGAGAAAATAAAAAAGGGAAAAGAAATACAAAGAAGAAGCAAAAGGAAAGGATTCAAGGAGGGACAGGCGAGGAGACGATGAGGCGAAGCGGACGAGGCAGTTTGTGGAGGAGGAGAAAGAGGAGGAGGGACTGATAGTCGGGGGAGGCGCAGGTCAGCRCTATCGTTTGCATACTTTGGTTAATGAACAGCTGCTGTTGAGGCGTGTGTGTAAATGTATGCATGTGGCTGTGCGTCAGTGTGAGGCTCTGAAACAGTTCATTATCTCCTATTATTCTCTGCCTGGCCAGGGGTGACAGCACAGCAATAATAGCAGGGATGTTTAGACCTCTGCAGCGGCATCACCCTGAGCAAACCCTACACACAAACGCACACACACACATCATGCTGGCCACAGTGATTTGTGAACTGCTCGGTACGTGAGACCAATGAGATTTTAGAGTTGTGATTGAGTTGGAGTTAGTTAAAGCATTGATTTTCTTTAGGATTACTTTTGATTATCTCAGAAACTTGAGAATTGAGAACCAACATACAGTATAGGGTAAAGAAATTGTCTTGTTGATGGTTTGTTTATATGTGCCTGGAGTCAAAATATGTACTTTTGTTTATTTGTCTACCTGTCAGACAGATTTAGCTAAAAAAAAACTGTAAACAAAAGGACTTCACCATAGTTGTGTGTGGTTCTGGTAGTTAAAAGGTAGGGGCATTTCTCTAAGAGTGTTGAATCCTAGAACCCCCAAAACAAGCTGTTTAGGAAAGGAGCTGTTAAAAGTTTTATGAGGTGGATTTTTTTTATAGAGTCAATAAATTAGCACCCCTTGCAGAGCTGCTATTGACTAACAGCCATAAGAAATACCATTGACAGGTAAAGTGATAAAACTAACTGTTACAATAGTACCAAGCAGTAAGCATTTTTGGCTTCAAAATCAGCAACTCGTCATGCATTTCCTGATTTCCCTGACATTTTAAGTCCTGCATGAGTGGCACATGGGGGGATTCAAGTGCGATACTCAATAAATATCTTGTGTGGGCACCCAGTTTGTTTTATTTATTTATTTATTATTATTTTTGACCAGATTGTATGATTTTATGATAAGCTTTAATTGTTAAACTGCAAACATTTTTTTTTGGGGGGGGGGGGTATGTGCAGTATTTTTTCCAGGCACATAGTTAAATTCTATACCACAGTCAAGCAACAATGGTACCTTCAGTTGTTATGAAAATGCTGTACATCTAAAAAAAATAATAGCCTATCTAAACGCCTTGAACCTGGCTTCTGTTTCTTTCAGAACCTCCTACCATTTCCAACACTCCCACTTCAGCACGTTTTCACAACATTTCTTCATGCTGTTTACAACCTTTCATAAGAGCACTGTAAGAGGGTGGTCTCCTTGACATCTAAAAATACATTTCTTTGATGAAGGAATTGTTTTTATCCAAAAAAAAAAAAAAAGAACTGGACTGAGAAGTAGGTGGGATTACAAGCTCAACAGACAAGCAGTTCCACCAGGGGTTTGCTAATTGTAGCTGCTGCAGAACTGTGTGTGTGTGGAGGGGGGGTGCTCTGTGGGGCTGCAGACTGAGCTCCAGGGAGGAGCTTTGGGCAAATAGGAGGCACTTTGTACCAGCAAGCGTTTAGCTAGAACCGCATGACTGCCACAGGACATTCATGGATTTCTGCATGCATGAGTCATGGGCATGTGTTTGATGAGGGGATTTGCATTGACTTCCATTCATTTTTGTAACTGTATTTATGCCTAACCCAGACATTTTCCCTAAAATTACTCATTACTGGTCTGTAGTCAACCCTAACCTGAACCAAGACTTAATTCACTCCATACCTCTAAACCTAACTAATAAAGTACAGTAGAGCTGCAAACAAAGTGAGGACCGGGAACAGGTCCTCACTTTCCAAAAATGACCTTACTTTGTTGATAAAAACCTAACATGGTCCTCATTCTGTAGGTAAAACAAGTACACACCCACACACACACACACACACACACACACACACACACACACACTATGCATTATATTGTCAGCTCTGTAACGAGAACCAACCCCACCACAGATACATTGTCATCTTTCCATACTGTCGACCAGAGATGGAAAGAAGTAAATTACATTTACTAGCATTACTGCAGGTGACTATGAACTTTGTGTACTTTTTAAGTACAACCCCACTTGCAATGACATTGGGACAATGTGTAAAACATACTTCATAATTACCRTATTTATTTGTGTATAGTACGATCTCATGTATAATACGACCCCCCCCCTTTTTTTTATCTTAAAAAGCATAAAAAAATTGAATCCTCAAACTACCACCAATTTCTTACAGACTTCAAGATTTTTCAGCCTTTGCAGTCTACAGTATATACAGTATATATCAGTAAAATGATCATTGGACTGTTCATTTTATTTTAACAACAAATGTACTAAAAGGNCACACACACACACACACACACACACACACACACACACACACACACACACTTTAATGCAGAAAATTCCACAAGACAAAACATGTAAGATTTGTTTGTACTGTAAAACTGAACCAAAGAAGAAGCATCAACTGTAGGCAGACACTACAGAATTTTAAAGACCAAAATCATTGCTAGAGTATCGTTTTGACTTGGAAATTTGAACATCAAGAGCAAGGATCAAATTTTGATTTCTAACATCTTCAGAATGGCAGCTCTTGAGGGACATTCTTGTTCTGCAGTTCATAAACTGTTAAAAGTGGTCCAAGAGAGAATAACCAATGAACAAATGACATGGTTTTGAATTTGGACAAACAAGTTTGAAAGGGATTTTAAAGGRAACATGTGCCAAGACTTTTAGAGGTCTCATAGACTGTATGCTTCATTAAGTTTGGCAGAAAAAGAGGACCTACTCAATAGGAGCCCAATGGATGCAACGCCACGGTTGATTTATTTATTTATTTATTTATTTATTTATTTATTTATTTATTTATTTATTTATTGTAATAGGATAACAGTAAAATGATGCTATGAGAAAGTGCTGCTTTTAAAATTGACTTTAATGCTATTTAGTTATTCTACAATATGAAGCTCACTAATGTAAGTTTTGCCATCCAAATGGGACTCTGAATATAATGAACTTTAATAAGGTGTATCAGAGTATTATGTCCAAAATAAAGCTTGTGTTTGAGGTTTTACATAGTTTTGTGTRGTTCTTCTTTGCTTTTCCCAGCCACACGCTGCACTCAAACAGACGTTTGAAAAGAAATCAACTGAAGCAGCAAATTAACTGCTTCAGCTTGTCATTTGCTTTCTGCTTTTCTTTCTCTTGTTCTCACCTACGTCGTACCCTGCTTGCTAATTCCCCGCTTTTCTCATTTTGTTTCCTTCTTCACACTGCCGTATGTTGTCGTGTCACCAACATCAGAGAGAAATGGCCATGAGTGCTTGTTCTTTATCCTGTCATAGGATCAAACACACAGTGTAACTTGTACAAATGTGGGCAAACATCAAATGACAAAGACTGCAATGATCTCTTGAATGATTAAGGAAGGCCTTGAAGCTTGGCAGTCAGTTTTATTATAAATCCTGATATTCTGATGGCACAATGCTCCCAGTGTGGACTGCATAAAATTCATACAATAAAGAGAGAGAAAGGGAAAAAAATGTTTTTTTTCTGTCTGTCACATACTTTATGTTCTCAAAGAAGGTCCTTTTTTTGCTGTATCTTCAAAACACATCAAACCTCTCTAAGCTCACCCTCCATATTCACTTTTTCAGCTGGGATTGTTCATCTTTGCCTTGAGCGGAAATATGAAGGTTTATTCACATTTACCTTCAATACCACTTTAACCAGAAGGCAAACAGTAATAAAGTGATATTGATTGATTGATTAATAGACACAGGTCACCAAAGTCAGAGTTAGTGCTAAGTCGGCTTTAGTGACAGTATAGCATTTTTTTCTTTTCTCTTTTTACTTAAGGCGAGGGGGTAATAACCCAAGGCATCACCATCAACAGTCCAATCCTTCAATGAACTTATTTCATGCACAGTTGATTTTATGTAAATTGATTGACACCTTGGAAGGGGGCAGGCAGTGTCTGCTTTTCACCACCATAACTCTTTATGTCAGGCAGGTAGTGAGAAGCGAAGCGGGAGGGACAAAGAGTAGAGTAGTAAAAACAAGAAGAAGTCAAAGAAAAAGAAAATYTAATGTTAACATTTGCTTTGGCCTGTTCAACTAGATTTAAAAAAAAATAAAGATGGGGAAAAAAAAGGATACCAATCATCCTATTTACAGAATAAATAAACTCCACACCCCGGGGCTGGTTTTAATTGCAAATGTGAGCTCGCAGGGACTCTCTTCCTCTTTGAGCTTCAGGAACTGCGCACGCCAACATCTCTACCTTCCCCTGAAAACCCTCGCTCWGTCAATTATGATAATGAATCGTCAATAAATATAAAAATTTAATACGGTCCTGTTTACCCTGAGTGGCAACTAAGGACTTGCCTCCCAGACAAATGTGCTGCAGCTGCAGATCTGAAGTGCACCTGAAGACATCTGAATGAAAGAAATACTTAAAAAATGTTTTCATCAATCCATATTGTTTTCCTTTTCTTCTTCCTCTGTTTCCATTGTGTCTCAAAGGGAAATCTGACTTGTCTGAGATGTAAACTTACCATGTAAATTATAACTACTCAAWGTTTTGGAAGACAATGGCGTAAAAACTGTAAATTTTGAGGTTGCAGTGTTTATGCTGAATGTTCTCACTGATAGCATAAGTATATYGAATCAATAAAACAATTTTCAGTAATTGATGTGTTGTGGCTGTACTTGTTTTATCCCGCCTCAYCCACGCGTTGCTGAAATTGTCCGTTTCTCTTGTTTTTCCCAGGTTGACTATGCAGTGATTGCCTCACAGGCGGGGGCCACCCTCAACAATCTGCTGAGCCACGCCCAAGAGCTGGTAGCCAAACTACGCTCCCTGCAGCTGGACCAACGGGAGTTTGTCTGCCTCAAGTTCTTGGTTCTGTTCAGCCTGGGTGAGTTTCTGACAAAGCGCGCCTTAGTTGTATGCAGGCCAGATTTCTGCACATACAGTAAGACTGTTCTGTCAAAGTTTTCTTGTATTATCTTCTACACTTTGAAGAAATGGATTGCCATAAATCTTCCTAGGTGTTATTATTGATTTTTTTTTGTGAAAGAGGGAGCTTACAGAAGAGATGATAAAAGGCTTAGAAGGTGGGGATGAAAGGAGGAAGAGAAGGACCAAAGGTCTGGAGGAAACCAAAAAAAAGCTTAAAGGAGAAGGAGGAATGGTCTTATTTCGGTTTTAACTGATTCAGCTGTAAGGATTGACAATAAGGTGAGACTTAGGAAGGATTTAATACTTGATCATGTCAGGCAATCATTGAAATGATTTCATCGTTGGGCATTTAGGGTGTCACTTAAAGGCACAGTGTGTAGGATTTGTTGTTTTCAGCGACATCTAGTGGTTGAGTGGTTGAATCATCCTCCCTGGTCCTCCCCCCACCCCCACCCCCTGCTTCCAAACACAAAGGAGTTGCTACGGTGTCTCTCAGGTGTCAAAAACCTTTGATAATTCCAACCGCGATGTCTACCAGCAGCTTCAGGKCTAGTGATGTTTCAAGTGGTAAGATTATGAACTTTAATAAGTAAAATTATCCCAGCTACAATGACAGACAACAAATATTACATTTATAGTATCACAACTAAAACCGTTTTTGACGCCACCACCGCAGTTTGTGCTTCATGAGCCTTTGTAGACAAGATCGTGGTGCAAGATGGCGGCTGCCTTTAGTGGCGACCCGTGACCATGGAGATATAAACAGCTTTTTATAAGGTAAAAATAATAAAACAAGGTCTTCGTCTGCAATGATTAGACATGTTTTTTTTATTATTGTCATTAGTGATTATCTCAATTTCKGCTAAAAGAATTGACAAAATCCTAYACACTGTGCCTTTAAAAAGTTATCTACTCTCCCCTCCCCCAAAAAAAGCTTTATTTAGCAGCAAGACACAAATCAAGTCAGCAATGAAGGATTGTTATTCTTCAATAAAATGTCACTTGAGAAATTTAAAACCTAAACCTGAAATGTACACGTGTTAATCCTGCCTTAGACATAATGTCTGGCTCCTCCGCAACCTTACGTAGAATGAGAATAAATTTTAGATAATGAGAAGATACATGTTAATTTTTATTTTATCTGAGACTTTAATCATACGGGACAGCTTTTATTGTAGGTTTAAAGGAGACATGTGTTTTTAAATCCTTCTTTTTCACATTTAAATCATCCATTTGGGTCTATATAAAGTGGTACTGTAATGCTTTGGTCTAAATTCCTCCTTATTGTAACTCCACAAACCCCTCGTTTATCCCTTTTCTGAGGTGTGTCTCCAAGCAGCTCATTTTGAGGCTGCCTCTTTAAATCCAAATAAGGCGCTTCAAACCCCACCCCACCCCCCTCCAGCTTCCAAACTGGTTCATTTTACTTTGATAGAGGGGTTTACGATTGTACAGCAACATTTTATTTACAAATGAATTAAAAGATGTCAACAAGGGAAGACTTGTTCAACCAGCCTTACATGTTGGAGCCAGAGTCTGACCCAGAGCCAGAGGAGAACGAAGACGATAAAATCYGTAAGTCCATACCTTATTTGGCAGTTTCAGCACAAAAAACTGTGACGTAATAGTTCGGAAAAYCTCATAGAAAACAGAGAAAACTTAACGGGTTGAAGAAATGTCACCGCCAACACAGCAAATAACATTTTTTTTCTTMATATTTTGCTGCATCTCTGAATTTGTCAATCTAACAATTCTCTTTAGMGACAAAGCCATTAATGCACATGCAAAATGAATAATGACCTTTATTCTTCTTCTTAATTTACTGATGTTCTTGCTTTTTGCAGCAGTTCAACAAGCGTCTGTTCTTGGGTCAATAAAATCTGAAGCCATCAATCACAATAAGCTCTGRATGTAGGCTTAAAGATAAAACAAAATAAATAAACAACAGGGAGATACAGTGCTCTTGAAGAAGTGTAGTTTGAAAGAAAAAAATAGTAAAAGTGGGATTTTGTAAGTGGCTGTCTAAAATATTTTAGGGGGCGTTCAAGCTAAGGGGGGAGACGTTATGGGATTTGAGGGAGGAGTGAGTGCAGGGACATGCAGCTTCATGAGTTACGGGATGAAAAGTGGCGTAACAATGTTGAGTGAATGTGTTATGTGTGTGTCCTCATCCCAAACCTATCTCCTCCCTCAGTCGAGGTCAGGTATGGCCAAGAGAATCTCAAATCTGACTCTTTCCTAACTAGTTTACAAATGTATCCTCTGAGGTAAACACACACAATCCAATTAAATTTCTTTTTTTTGTTGTTTTTTACCTATCAGACTGATATGGTGTGAAGACAGTTTCACTCAGCCTGGTCCTTCTTTGGCACTCGAAGCAACAAATGATAAATATTTTCATCCTCTGCATCCAGTTTTTTCCTGTAGATGTGTGTAACTCACAAGGGCCAAGCCGTCTCTTCTTTATTTTATCCAAACAGAAAAGCAGCAGACTAATGAATAGCAGGTACACGTTCATGTGATCAAGCAGAATTAATGTTTTTGTCGGTGGAACATGCAAAGAAAGTGAGAGGAATGGGAGAAGAATTGGGGAGGGATTTGGAGTGTGTATATGTGTGAACGCATGCTTGTTTTGTTGAGTTTTTTTATGGGGCAGGGGTGTTTCTCGGTCTCAGGGTCTAAATAATTTGGCAGAAGAATCATCTATAATGAAAAGCCCACCTGAGGGATGTGTATCGCCCCCGGCAGTGCCTGTTCCCAGGCCTCCCACAAAAAGAAGACAGACACGGGCGCCGTAGAGCTGAGAGGGATCAGCGCTGGAGGAGGAGGTGTTGATGAGGTGGAGGGAAGAAGAGGGTTTGAGCCGAGTTAAACCAGAGACTTAAGTATCCATGTGATTAATATCACTTACAGCTGATAAGAGAATTGCACCTGATCCATTGTGAGAGCTGTGATATCTGTTTTTTTTTTCCTTCCCTGGAAAGTAAATATGCATAACATGCATGGCAGCGGAGCACAGKGGTGTACTCATGCATGTGTGCCTGTGTAGACATCCACCTGTGCCTCAGCCGCTTAATAAATGTGGTGAAATGAGGCATGTACTGTGCTAAAATAAAATCAAATGTTTTCACTTTAATAGCTTCATTTAATCTCTGAGGCTGACACTGCGCTCTTTATTAGGAAACGGACACGCCTCGCAATTAGCGTGCAAAGATGTTTAGTGAACATTTTTTTAGAATCAAACTAAAATTTAGGTAGGAACAGGTCCAGTTGTGCCTCCTAAAGAAAGCATCTTCAAACACATACCTGAATGAAACCTAATTATGTAATTCATAGGAAATTTTTAATTTTTATACTGACAATAGATTTTCTCTAAATCAAAGCCACAATTTTTATTAGTCTCAAAATACCTATGTGTATCCAACACCAAAGTGTCAATGACACTAGTGTTAAAATCCACTTTTTTAGCCATTAACTGAATTCTGTTGTGTACTTGGAGTGGAGAAAATTAGAATGATCTTTTTTCTATTTTTTTTTTTTTTTTGTCATTTTCATTCTCCTCTGGCTCTGGGTCAGACTCTGGCTCCAACATGTGAGACTGGAYKGACAAGTCTTCTGTTGTTGACATCCAAAACTTTTCTGTGCCACTATATAGTAGTAAACTTTTGTTTTTGTTAAATGGGGCAGATATTATAAAAAAAATCTTATTCTGCTTCCTTTAATTTTATGAGATTTTTGGGGGTTTTTGTATTGAAATTTTTGTTTTTAACTGAAATGAATAAACTATTAAACTAAACAAGGTATAATGGATCAGCCTGGAAGCTGGAGGGGGTGGAGTGTGAAGCGCCACATTTAGATTTAAAGCGACAGCGTTAAAATGAGTTGATCTGAAACACACCTCAGAAAAGAGGGGCTTGTGGAGTTATAATAAGGAGGAATTTGGACCAAAGCGTTGCATTTAGTGTGAGGTGCAGGCAGGGAAAATCCCAGGGTGCAGGCAAAATCCACGGTGAAAACAAAAAAAAGGCTTTGATAACAAACAAAAGTGGCTGTCGAGGCAGCAAAAAAACTCACAAAGTCTCAGGAGTGACACGGAAGACAGCACAAAACAATGATCGGACACAGACTGAACACAGGACACAGAATATAAAGGTAAACTAATTAGGGACTACAAGAAACACCTGGAGGAGACAAGAGRAAACAGGTGAGCAAGGGCGGGGCTAGGGGAATGACAGCAGGGGAGAGATACACAGGGGAAGACAGAAACACTAGAAAACGAAAGCAAAAAAACACACAGATCATGACATTTAGACCCCAACTGAATGATTTAAATGTGAAGAATACTTTACTGCCTCCTCTAAACAGCAGAACAGTTCACAATTTATAGCTAAGAAAAAAGAAATAATATATGTAATTACTGTTTTTTGGTGTTAAAATTGCAAAATCTTGCTTCGTTTTAGAATATTTGAGTCAATATTCAAGASCAAGGTCTTGCCAATCCTTTTGGAAAGTGTGCAAAACTTATTTTTTAAAACCAGTGATTTTTTTTCCTATCATGGAACTTTTGTAATAATCTGTAATCCTCCTTCTTTCCCTCCTGCATCCTGCCTCTTTTCTGTTTGCACCTTGTATTTTTTTCTCAGTATTTCTCCCTCCATCGACAGCCTCCTCTTTACTTCCTCCCTTCTTCTGTGTGCGAACGATCAGTCACTTCCACCCTGCCAGAGGAGCTTTTAGTTAAGCAAGTTGTCGATACAGACAGAGATATAGATGTCAGGTCAGCTGAGAGAAGACACTTGTCATGATCTGTGCGTGTTTGTTTTCATTGTTAGACGTCCACTTTGTAGTTTATTTCTTTATCTGATCTCGTTTAATCTCTTTTTCTCCCCCCGCACCCTGTCACTCAGACGTGTCTTCAGTGAAGGCTTTAAAAATCTGTCGAGACAGAAATGATCACTCTGTGATCATTGATTTCTTAAATGTTTATAAAGAGCGAAAGCGATGAGTGTCGTACGTCTTGGAGATTGAGTCGCGAACACTCAGAAGTTTGAGAGCTGCCCGGGTCAGAGTTCAGTAAAAGATTACTACAAGTCGCTCAATGTCAGGACGCCGTTAATGGGTCTTTGATTTCCTTTAAAAGGCTTAAAGCTTTAACACAAAGCCTGACAGGTTGCATGCATTTGATGATAGGCCATCACTTCAGGTGAGGAGCAGGTCACGAGTTTGCATTCAGGCAAAGGAAAGTGAATTAAAGATTATGTTCTTCCACTTTATGGACTGCTGACTTCAGTGTCGAATTAAGTTTGTGCCACACAGCTCCCAAAGGGGTAAGTTAAATAAGAAAGGCATTTTAGTGTAAAAAGGAAGGTGCTCTTCCAAAAAAATAAATAAATAAATAAATAAAATCAGTCAGTTTGGTGCTGCTTGAAAACTAAATTCAAAAGTCAGAAAGCGAGTACTTACTGGTCTGTGCCAGGAATTGTATGATTGGAGGGCTGATGCATCACAGATCGTTTCATGAAGCAGATGTTGTGACAGAGGTCAAAAAGTGTTCAGACGGCAGGCGTTTAACCCAGCTTAGTGGGTCAGAGCCCTTCACATGTAATTGGGTCAGACAGGTGCTGCCAGGCCCTGTCAGCTGAGAGCAGAGCCAGAGGACCTGCCAGAACAGTGTGTGCTGGTAAATGGTCCCAGTGGAGTGAGCAGAATTGTGGACATATAGCCTTAAACAACGTCCTTCAGAAGGGGGTGGGGTGGGGGGGCTAAAGTGGGTTTAGCTTGAAGACTGCGGAATAGAGTTTTGTGATTCTATCAGTGCCTGTGTGACAAAAACACATACTTCATTTAAGATTATTCATTTTTGAACACAGTTCCTCAGAGCAACGAAGTTCCTGCACTTCCTGAGTAGAAATGAAACGAGTTTGGTGTTGAGATGACTGAAAGGTTCAGAGAGAGACCACCTGGGTGTATGTTTCCAATAATGCCAATCAAAACGGGAAAAAACTACAACTTGTATCAGTTTCAGACACATCTGACAAATGGCAGCTGCAGCCTTTTCRTGTTGATGAATAAAGACATATGGAAGTGATTTACTTTATTTCTGATTACACTGATAAAAATATGTAAAATGTGTTGTCCATTCATCAGAAAAAATACCAGAGTTATTTCTGGTTAGGTAATTAGTCAGTCTCGAACTTTAGAATTTAAAAAAACTTGTTCATTAATCGCCTTCTTTCCTTCATCCATCCAGTCTTTCTCAATCCTGGTCGTCTCATTGCTCCATCCTCTTCTTTCTTTCTCATCTCCATCCATCTTTGTACACCTTTATCTTCCACAGACCTATCACCACATCCACCTCCACTAGTCTTCATTTATCTTAACCTTCTATTCAGTTTTTTCTGTTGTCTTAACATCTTCACTCCCCACCAGCCTAAAATGTCATTTAACAAATGGCTGAAAATGTTCTACTGAGTAGATTCATGCTCATGAAAAGATAGTAAAAGTAGCGTAGCAGTAATAGTGAACCAAATCTGTTATATTTCAAGATTAACCAAATTAAGGGGATATTTTATTATAATTTTCTGTAATTTTATTAGCAATCAACACCATACCATGACAGATTCCTCATGAGCATGATTAGCACACCGTATATGGTTTTCAGTTTTTTTTTAGCATTGCAAGGTCAGACAGGAATCTGCTGACAAAAACATGAACAAACCAAACGTGATTAACCTTGATGAAAAACAAACATGTTTCCCCTCAACTCTTCCTCATCATTTTCATATCCCCACGCAGCAAGACTGAAAGAGAAACATGAAACGTAATTCTCAGACAGGTACGCTCTAATTAAGCAAACACTGGGCCTGCTCACGATCAATGTCCTGATCTCCACTGGGGAGCATGTTTTTTACACACTCACACACACACAACAAATAAACATAGCAAATATAAATTTCCTGAAAGAACTAAATAATTTAGATTTTGATTGAGGATTGATTACCATCGAAAAGGAGTGATGATTTCATTATATAATCCTAAAAACTCATTTACTGCCAAGTAAGGTCTGGACTTACCAACTACATCTTTTAATTAATTTGTAAATAAAAAGTTTCAGCGCAGCGAGATAGTCATGAATCTCTCTGTCAAACTAGAATGGACCACCCTGGGAGCTGGAGGGGGCGGGGTGTGAAGTGCCTCATTTGGATTTAAAGAGACAGCCTCAAAATGAGTTGATCTGAGACACACCTCAGAAAAGAGGTGAAAGAGGGGCTTGTGGAGTTACAGTAAGGAGGAATTCAGTTCAGACTAAAAGCATTGCAGTTCCCCTTTCCCCAAACAAATATTCAAGAAAAAGAAAGATGTAAAAGCATGATATGTCTCTTTTAAATATATTAACCATTTGCAACCTCATCTTGATAAACATGAAAAATATTTTCCAACTTGTCTGCTGGGATATGTCTCATCACAATTTTTTTTCACTCTTTTCTGTACCTTTGATCAAATCAATACACTAATAAAATATTGTGTGTGAGACCTGGTATWATTATTGATGTCATATTTGTAGTTGTAATTTTAGTTTTATCATACTACATACATACCTTCATGCTACACTATTCATTTCCAAAGGTCTGGCTAGAACATGCACATCAAGTAAACAGATATTTTGTTCCCTGGCTCAGTGCAACACCATCTCAATGAAAAACAACAGAACTGGTGAGAGCTATTAAAGATGCAACTCAATGCTTGGACCAGGTGCATGAAGTGTTATGCATCTACCAAGAGGTTGCATCCAGTGCTTTATTGTTTTCACCACTTTGTTTTGAAGCTTAGTGAAGTGCTCAACAAATGTGTGCTGATTAAAAACAAGTGGACTTTCTTTGACTCTAACAAGTCTTGTCACTCCAGACATCATTTCGATGCAGGAAACAAACACTCAAAAAGAGTAAAAAGTTGTTAAAATTGCCTCCCCAACGTAGCCAATTCAAGCTAATCAGGTTTGAGTGTCCCAACTTTTCTTTGATTTTCTTTTATCGGAGCATAAGTAGGTGGTAGTGCGTACTAAGGAAATGAACCTAAATCGTTGTTCTACTTTCTATCAAATTTAGCTTAAGGAACAAAAAAAACCTGGTGAGCAGTCAACTTCTGATGCAGGCTACCACTTTGTAGGGTATTCCGTGTAATGAGGCTTTCTATAAAAGCTTTCAGACTTTATCAAGCTATAAAAGCTTCAGGTCTCCAGCCTGCCACTATTACTTGGCAATCCTGCAGGCTGTCATTAAGCAGCAGTTGCAGTGAGTTGTGGTGGTGGAGGGCACATTTAGGATCACTGCCTCTCATTCTCGCGCGCTCTCTGTTAGTGTCACAGTTTTATATTTTTACCTGCACACGTTCTAGTTTCTTGATAGATTTTTACTTTCGCCAGATTATCAAACATACGAGATTTTTCATCATTATTATGACACTGTTTAATAATAAATGGTTATTGTCACACTTTTTTATTGGTCAGTAATCTAATAGTTTGGAGCAGTTTTACAGAAATATTGGTAACTCTTTCTTTTATGGTACCCTTGTTACCATGTAATTACAAGGTAATAAAAATGTAATTAAATGTAATTACTACCTTATTACCATGTAATTACGTGGTAATTAGGGTACAATATTACTAATTTACCAATAATAATTTTATTAATTGTCTGTAGTAATATAGCACTTACCTGGTAATGTATTCCAGGTAAGTGGAACTATGTAACTATGTAACACCTAAATAAGTAGTAGGTAATTTGGACAGTTTTAAAGTTATATTTTATTGCAATTAACCACTAACCCCAAAATTTAGTTGCATTCTTTTGGTTATAAAGTGCTGAGTTACTATTGAATAGTAATTTGATGGTTACTCAATAAAGGTAGTTTTACTGACAGTAGTTTTTCTTTTGTACTGTAATTACCACGTAATTACATGGTAATAAGGTAGTATTTACAGTTYTTGAATTACATTTATTACCTTGTGTGTTAAAAGAAAGTGTTACCAAAATATTCTTTAAGACCCAGTTAAATGTGGCGTGGGCACAGAAGCCAGTCACTGCTGCCTGGATATGATCGCTGTATGAAGGCAGCAGGTTTTAATCCACTTTAACTCACTGACCTGCTGAAGCAACACGGGACAAACCCTCCCAACCTCTGCTCCCCTTTATCAATATACCCCTCGACTCAGCCACCAGAGAGTACAAGTAGACAAATGCTGCAGTAAAAGTAGTTTTTCCTTTTATTCCTGTCCCTCCTTTTACCTCCTCCTTTGCTCTGTTATTTTTTTCTTTTTGCGCTCCCATATGATTTAAAGCAGACGAGGCTGTGGAGAAAATGCCGCCCTCCATCTCTCCCTCATCCCTTCCTCTCATTCTTGCCCTCCCTTGGTCTTATTACAGGCTGTCAGTTTATTATAAAACATTAGGAAAGCAGAGGGACACTTGCAGTTACTGTCCTATCGATCGGCGAGGATAGATTCTGTGATTTAGAGTCAGCCTCTGCTCACGACCTCCACATTCTCGGCCTCCTATTAAGGCACCAGCGCTTTGCTTTGGCTATTGATGTCTCAACATTAACAGTTACAAGCTGCTGCAGAAAATCAATGGTCAACTTTTATTACCAGCTGCATAACGCGGAGGACCTCCCACCCGCTGGTACTTAGCAGGCAAAAGGAGGCATGGATGGCCCATTTTGGTGCTTCAGGTGTTTTTTCTTTTTTCTTTTTTTCTTTTTGTGGTAACATCAATCATAAATATAGCATATGGGGAGGATTTCAGGGGCCAGCTAAGGACCTCAGAGCTTAAAAGTATATTACAGAACGGTATAGATAAATTAGCACATCCTTCAATGAGCCTTTGAGTCAGAACAAATAACCCTGAAGGGAGGTTTAAACTTAAATTCACACTTTTTTTCAAACCTCTCTAAACACCATCTTCCGTTTGCTGCCCAAAAAAAACCCCACTATACAACACCACCAACAGCAACCAATCACTCGGCTATCACAAACATGGATGTGAGTGTTGTAACTGAGAATTTAAACCCAGGTAAGGTGGATCAGGAGCAGCTCGGGCCTCTAAAACATTTATGAGGAGCTACCAAACAGCAACTCTTTGGGGACAAACAGCCCCTGGTTCTGTACGCTCGGTCCCAATCAATGGAACTCAAGTTCATTACACACACTTTTCGGCCGAATGGCGGCAACTGATTTCTCCACCACCCCCGCCCCTCGTCTGATCGCTGGGCTGCCCACCTTTGGGGCTGCTCTGCGCTTGCTTGTTTACGTGACTGCGCGCGTAGGGGAGGAAAAAGGTGTGTGTGTGTGTGTGTGTGTGTGTGTGCTGATGTGCATTTGTGTGTGTACAGGGGATGCTCCCGGTGGGCAGAGCTTCAGGTTGTCATTATGTACAGGTTGGCGCGATGCAATGCTAATGCTAATGCATTCTCAGTGGCCACAGCTCGAGTCCCAGCGCTGGAGCACGCRGGGCTGCTACTCCTCTCCAATTAAAGACTGAGGGATGTCTGTTCGAGGTGGGGAGGACAGGCCTGGGCGTTCCAGGGCCCTGTGGAGAACCTGCTCACATTAGTCAACCAAAAAACAGACTCTGAGAACAAATTGCATATACATTTTAACTTTGGGAATAAAAAAAATACTTTGGATTATTTTTAGCATTATTAGCATCCTTATATACTCTGGCTGTTCAGAGGTCCTAAAATTCTAATCATAACTCAGAACAAACTGCACGACTCTTCATATTATGAGMTCAAAGAGCCAAACTTTATCATTTTTGAGCATTTCTTTCAGCTTTCAAAAGACCTTTTAAAGTGGTTTTGGTGTAACGTCACTTTGATCCAACCTGTGATTCATTCAGGTGTTAAACAGCGCTTAAACTCAAAGGAGGAACCAGCTAGTGTTTCACTGTCACATACACGTCAACCCCTTTGGACATTTACCTGCATCTTGACCCTYAAAGATCACTAAYTTTCACAGTCCGTATTACTTACACAAGCAGACACAAGCAGAGTGTCGGCTGTGGGGGRAAAAAAGAACGTGGGATGGAGATTATGTCTGCAAAGCAGGAAAGCAAGGAAATGAGGTTTTGGAGAGAGCATACTTAAATCTATACAGCCTGCCAGCTCTGAGACTTAATGTAAATAACTTTGACACAAAGTTTTTGGAAAAAAATTCGTAAGATTGCGTTATACGTCTGTATGTGTGCAAAATGGAGGGAAATCAGTGTTATTTATGGACAGTCTGTACAACTTGATATGTATCAGAGTTGTAAAGTAACTAAGTACAAATACTTTGTTACTGTACTTAAGTAGAATTTTTGGGTATCTGTACTTGAGTAATTATTTTTCAGCGTACTTTTTACTTTTACTCATTACATTTTTACACAATTATCTGTACTTTCTACTCACTACATTTTTTWAAAAAGGTAAGAAGTAGACAGTCGTTACTCCTATTTAATTCCGAGTTGTTATTACTTTAAAAAATACTATCCTGATGAATTGTGACACCTGAATAGAGTGAATTTAATTGTGGTTGGATGAGAAGTATAAATATATTCTGTACATATACCATTCTGACACCCTATTAGCTTGCACACAACCCATCACAGCTGCACACCGTTAGAAAAAATATTTTTTGAGAAGTCACCTCCCAATAAATGCCCTTTTTGGAAAATATAACTGCTCACTTTTACTCAGCACTTTTACTTTTAATACTTAAGTAGATTTTGTGTCAGAAATGAACTTTTGATACTTAAGTACAAAAAATATCAGATACTTTAAGACTTTTACTCAAGTAATATTTTTAGAGAAGATTTTAACTTTTACCAAAGTATTTTTATGATAAAGTACTTGTACGTTTACTCAAGTATCACTTTGAGGTACTTTATACAAMGCTGATATGTATGCATAACAGACAACTTGGCCAAAAAGTGTCAAAAYATATATAATGTAGATTTTTTTTGCTAATTAGCTTTCACAAATGACGAAAATAAAATATTGTAGAACCAGCAAGGTGGTTCTCAAAGRGATATTAGCTACCCTAACCCTGATGCTTTTTTGTCCTTTACTTGTAAACTTTCTCTATGTTTAATCACAAACTACACAATATAGTGTCATAGTCAAGTACGCAATTARATAGTAAATAAATGGGATTTTAAGCTAGGCTAAACTGCAAGTGTTCACTAACACAAATAATGTGATCAAATGGACTCCCGGTGCTGCATTCCAGCCTTGTGAATCATTGCCAGTGTGTAAAAGCCCTTCATTCCTCCAGTCAGCATCTCTCTATAGAAGTCCCACTAATATTGCTAAAACTGTCATTTTATCTTTAGGGTGAGACATTTGCTCAGTGCTGCCGCGGCTCATGATGCGTCATTAGTGTTACTCATTAAACAAGCATTACTTCACGATAAACACAGAAGAAGCACATTTGCAGTTGTAATGACTGAGCAGAAAAAAAAAGACGAAAAGAGGTTTGAGATTATTTGACGGAGATGAAAAATGTTGACTTAGTTGACTTTATGTGTGCGAGTTTGTTCCTCACTGCTTGGGGAAAAAAACTGCTGAGTGTTCTGCAGGAGTAAAAATAATCCCCACACATTCAGCTACCATTCTGATATTACAAACGGAGCTCTGTGGCATGACTGCGCCGTGTGGCATGTGAATTGTCAGTCATTGTGTCCCTGTGTGAATATGTATAGAGCAGAGGCATGCGCTCAAACTGCGGCGGTCAGGTGGCTGCTATAAGATTAAACAACCTTTGCTCTTTGAGCTTCTGTGTGTGGAACTGTGTGGGTGTGTGCCCCTCCAGACAATGTACTTCTGGCATAGCAGAAAAAAAAGCAGAGCTTTAAGCCGTTGTGTGTATGCACGCTGTGTGCGTGCGCGTGTGTGTAACCAGAGACAGTGATTAAATGTTTTAAAGCACAGATGATCCAACAGTTGCCGTCTCTTGTTCTTCCACGCGTTCTCTCCACATCCACCTGTGACCCGACCTCACTCCTCAGTGACCACAGCTCCTTTCTTGTCTCTTCATATTTGTCTTGGGTGATATTTTAAGCCACCCCGCCACCCCCCTCCAAAAAAAGAAAAGAAAAGAAAAGAAAAGAAAAGAAAAGAAAAGAAAAGAAAAGAAAAGAAAAGAAAAGAAAAGCCAAAATGTAAAAATACACACATAGGAAAGTTGTTCAGGGCATTTTTAAAAAAAGGTAAATATACAGTCTCAGTTAAAGACACTGTTAAACAGAGGAGGAGGTGGTTAATAATTCAAAGTCCCATTTCAAATGGAGACATCATCGTGTGATAATGCTAGGCAACATTCAAAAAAAAACCACAGGGTAATCCCAAACATTTGTCACGTCAACTCTTGCTCGATCAAACAGCTTCATAACATTGTGTTGTGTTTTGGTGCCACCTGGCACTCATACCCAGAGCTACTGCAGGCATCACATTCTAGGCCCATGAATTTGTTTGGTGCTGAGAGGTGTTTTGTGGAGCATCAGGTAACAAAGTCAGTGAACTTTATAATCAAGTCTTTAGGGTTGAAATGACTCTCTATGGGACTGGCTATAAATATCAAATGAACTGTTTTGTTTGATTTTTTTTAATTACAATATTACTTTTGAAAAACATTGCAGCTTAATTCCTTTACTTTATGCTAGAGTACACTGCTGTGAAGAATGCAAACATACAGTGGTTTGCAAAAGTATTCATACCCCTTGAACTTTTCCATATTTTGTCACATTACAACCACAAACATAAATATATTTCACTGGAATTTAATGTGAAAGACCAACACAAAGTGGTATACAATTGTGAAGTGGAAGCAAAATTTTACATGAATCAAAACATTTTTTACAAATAAAAAACTGAAAAGTGYGACGTGCAAAAGTATTCAGCCCCCTTTTCCCTGAGTGCAACCAATTGCATTCAGAAGTTGCCTGATGACTGCTAATGACTCAAAAGGGTCCACCTGTGTGTAATCTAATCTCAGTACAAATACAGCTGCTCCGTGACAGCCTCAGATGTTGGTTAAGAGAATATTGGGGAGCAAACAGCATCATGAAGTCCAAAGAACACACCAGACAGGTTAGGAATATGGTTTTGGAGAAGTTTAAAGCAGGCTTAGSTTATAAAAAGATTTCCCAAGCTTTGAACATCTCACGGAGCACTGTTCAATCCATCATCCGGAAATGGAAAGAGTATGGCACCACAGTAAACCTGCCAAGACAAGGCCGTCCAMCTAAACTTACAGGCCGAACAACGAGATCACTGATCAGAGAGGCAGCCAAGAGGCCCATGGTGACTCTGGATGAAATGCAGAGAGCCACAGCTCAGGTGGGGGAAACTGTCCACAGGACAACAATTAGTCGTGCACTACACAAATGTGGTCTTTATGGAAGAGTGGCAAGGAGAAAGCCATTGTTAAAAGAAAACCATAAGAAGTCCCGTTTGCAGTTTGCCAGAAGCCATGTTGAGGACACAGCAAACATGTGGAAGAAGGTGCTTTGGTCAGACGAGACCAAAATTGAACTTTTTGGCCACAATGCAAAACGCTATGTGTGGCGGAGAAAGAACACTGCACATCACTCTGAAAACACCATCCCCACTGTCAAATATGGTGGTGGCAGCATCATGCTCTGGGGGTGCTTCTCTTCAGCAGGGACCGGGAAGTTGGTCAAAGTTGATGGGAAGATGGATGGAGCCAAATACAGGGCAATCTTGGAAGAAAACCTGTTGGAGTCAGCAAAAGATTTGAGACTGGGGTGGAGGTTCACCTTCCAGCAGGACAACGACCCTAAACATAAAGCCAAAGCTACAATGGAGTGGTTTAAAAAAAAGAATATTCATGTGTTAGAATGGCCCAGTCAAAGTCCAGACCTAAACCCAATTGAGAATTTGTGGCAAGATCTCAAAACTGCTGTTCACAAACGCTCTCCATCCAATCTGACTGAGCTTGAGCTGTTTTGCAAGGAGGAATGGGCAAGAATTGCAGTCACTAGATGTGCAAAGCTGGTGGAGACATACCCTAAAAGACTTGCAGTGTAATTGCAGCAAAAGGTGGCTCCACAAAGTATTGACTCAGGGGGGCTGAATAATTTTGCACATCGCACTTTTCAGTTTTTTATTTGTAAAAAATGTTTTGATTCATGTAAAATTTTGCTTCCACTTCACAATTGTATACCACTTTGTGTTGGTCTTTCACATTAAATTCCAGTGAAATATATTTATGTTTGTGGTTGTAATGTGACAAAATATGGAAAAGTTCAAGGGGTATGAATACTTTTGCAAACCACTGTAAGCTTTCCCTTTTGATGCTTAAAGTGTGGGCTATCAAATGTTATAGTAAAATGAAAGGAAAAACAACATATTTTATAAAGGAGACRTCATGCTTTCAGTTGGGATCTATATAAAGTGGAACTGCAATGCTTTGGTCTGTGTTCCACATTATTGTGACTCCACAAGCCCCTCTTTTACCCCTTTTCAGAGGCGTGTCTTAAAGCAACTCATTTTGAGGCTGTCTCCTTAAATCCAAATGAGGCGCTTCACACCCCGCTCCCCCTTCAACTTCCAGAGCGATCCATTCTAGTTTAATGGAGGGGTTTATGCCTATATAGTGGTGCAGAAACTTTTTATTTAGGGCTTGTCCATCCAGTCTTACATGTTGAAGCCAGAGTTGGACCAAGAGCCAGAAGAGAATGAAGTAAAGTTTAGTTGGTAAGTCCAGATCTTATTTGGCAGCTCCTTCGCAAATAATTCGATGTGATAGTTCAGAAAATTAAGAAAACTGAAGGGGTTGAAAAATATGACCCAAACAGAATATAAAGATAACAAAGCACCAGAGAGAATATATAAAATTTTTTCTGTACTCCTAGAAACCTTTTATTGCAGTTTCCCACAGAATCAGGGTGTGTCAATCTAAGTGCTGATATTATCGATATCAAGATAAGTATCGGCTTGACACTACTTAGTTCTGTGTTTTATCATAACTGACTAACTAAAGGCAAAATCACATTAATTTAATGAACATGACAAGTATTGGTATCTGTATCAGAATCAGGATTGGCCATGTATTTATTTATTGGATCAATACCAAAATTCTAAAACACACAAACATGAAATAACAATACTCATGAATGTGCTTATTTGATTTTGTGTGTGTGTGTGTGTGTGTGGGGGGGGGGGTTAATGCATGGTTGCAGTCTTTCTTTAGTCAGCATTCTACCTGCTGGCTTCCACCATCAATTGAGGCAAAAAAAAAAAAAACACAAAGTTGAGGAAAAACGTGGGTAGATGTAAAGTGAGTGAGCGATTGAAAGACAGAGGGGGAGAAACTGACGCTATGGATTATCTGTCCTTCATGCGGAAAATATACATCCCCGGGCGCTTGGCGCTGAATTATTAATTCAAATTTGTCAGAGAAAGAATGAGAGAAACGTATTGACTGGGACACAGGCCCTTTAATGGTCTCATTAAACGGGAGGCCGCCCGCGCCGGGCACCTTCTGTGTTGTTCCAGGAGTTTTCGGGGCTGCGGAGGGTAGAAAGGAGGGGTACTTGAC
>NW_013952475.1:344371-345419 GCF_001266775.1 Austrofundulus limnaeus
CCCCCCCCCCCCCCCCACAATGATTTTCTGTCACTTTATCATAAACAAGAAATGTTGACGTGCCCCTTACCCCTCCCCACCCACCCTCACAGCACCGTCAAACAAACCCTGTGTGTAATTAGCCGACGGGTGCAAAAGTGCGCTGAATGTAAACGAGGTTCACATGCGCAAATTCAAACAGACTGACAGAGACAGCAACGACTCACATGCATTATAAACTGCCTGGTTGAACCGTTACTGACAGGTACAAGTGTTTTTCATGTTCGAGTCAAGGAGAGCGCAAAAAGTCACCTCCCAGTTAGAGCTACTTATTTCTAATTCATTCTTTTTTTTTTATTTATTAACTTTAAATCTCGGAGCTCTATTGATCATTTCTATAGGTTTCGCTAACGACGTTAATATTTCATCTTGATTGCTGTCCATTAGATATGAATCTGTCAGTCAAGTGTTAGTCTAATCAGCTGTGTTTATGACTGGGAGCTGTTTGGGTGGAGCGGCTTCAATCCAGACGGCACTAGTAAGGCGGGAGAGCAGAGACCTGTGGGTGCATCATTCAGACCGAGGCCAGCTCATTGAAAGGATTTTGTTTCCACCTCCAGGGGGGCTAAAGCGAGGGGGGGGGGGGCAACAAGGAGCAGAGGTGGGGAGAACTGGAGGGACCACAGAGGGCTAAGCACTGGCTTCATTGCTGATTCAAGTCTCTCAGTAACCCTCTGGCTGATGGATTTTCATAATGCTGAGACAATGAGTTTCTTTTTCATCTCTCTTATTTAACCCTAGCATGTCAGTAGTGTGATGGAAAATAAAAGTAAGGGAGGGGGGGTTATTATTTATTCCACCAGTGAGCCTGAATTATTGTAACTGATGTATCTGTTTTTTATCTGTTCATCTGTTTCTTTAGACCCTCTAAAATAAGCACAAACAGGACCAACTTCATTCAGGGTGTAAATTTGTTCTCCTCTTCACATCCAGACAAATTCCTACCACCTCCCAGACAGCATAGGCAATGAGAAGGGCTTGGATCATTTCTGCTCCAAGCACTCCCCCC
>NW_013952475.1:345471-362030 GCF_001266775.1 Austrofundulus limnaeus
ACACACACACACACACACACACCAGCCTGCTGAGCCTGCCGACTCATCCTTAGGCGACAGAGCTCAACCAGCCGCTACCTGTTTAGCTTAACAACAATAGCTACGTTGTCGGGGAAGGTTTAAATCTGACTTAATATATACCCAACTGGACCAGACCTGCATAATTCTGTTTCATAGCTGCATGGCATTTGGTCTCATGAGAGGCTAAAGAGAGGGCCGATACGCAAATTGAGCCCTAATGCTTGATTCTGACTTTCTGACAACAACAGTTCCCGCAAAAAATGGCCTAGTTCCAAATAAAAGGACAGCTGTTTTTGTTTTGTTTGTTTTGTTTGTTTTTTTGCATTGGGAAATATTTGGCCCTCTAGACATTGGGCACTATGTTAGCTTGAGGGCAAGTAAGTTATATGGTAATATGTGCTGGTGCAACAAGGTTAAGACAAAAGGCACTGATCACAGCCTAACAAGGCCTTATTTAAGGGTTTAAAATGTTCAGGAAAGTCAAGAACTGAGATTTATCCACAATCAGGTTTTAAAACAGAGAATAAGGGTCTTGATTTTGACTTTGACCTAATACTAAAATCAACGTGACAATGGATAAAACATTGTAAACACTTTTTTTTCTTTTATGATAATATTATAGGAATTTCCTAAATGGGACTTGTGTGTGCAAAAGCAGGGAAGCTGAGATCTCTGGCAAGCACAAGAAGATGAGGACTGTAATACTTTTACAGAGAAGAAGAAATGTCTTTAGGAACAAAAGAAAATAAGAAACCTCCGCAATGTGTGAGTGCCTCATGACTTTATGACAGCGTAAGGGCACCGAGGGCAAAAAAAAAACATATTTTCTCCAATACAAAACCAGGCGTATATGTTGGAGGCAGTGAAACAACTCTGATAAAAGCCTGGTTAAGTCGTATTGTTAACCATGCGGCCAATGACCCTTGCTCCGTGGCTCTTATTTGCTCTTGTTGAACCTGCTGCCCTTTTCCATGTTTTTTCTACCTTTTACATGTAGCAATATACTTCCCCTATTGTGAATCCTCCATGAAGTCTTGATTCTTTCCAAGTCAAAGTTCACTGGGTCTCTTTTGTCAACGTCTGCACCTCTGATTGATGTCAATTAATAATGAACAAAGTAGACGTGGGCAGCTTTAACTGAGTAACAATCCAGTGTGATGCAATTAAAAGGACTTCGCTGGGACTCGAGTTCAACTCCTCGTTCCTTGAAGCACCGCTACTGTAGTAAACCGTGCCACAGAGTGATAGTCTCACATAAATGCCAGTGGAACGCTCGGATTGGAAAAGCCGGGCTGTTCGTTCCCGCCCTCACAGGAAGTAACCATTTTGTCTTTCACTCACATTTAATTGGCCAAGTTTACTGACAGCATCTCACTCAATAAGAGTTTATGACTCAGGAGCTTTATGTGTTATTTCTGGAGCTAGAAAAAGGAAGAAAAAAAAGCAAGCTGTGAAACGTGAAAGTCGAGGTGTGAAGTGGTAGTATGTGACTCAGGAGGTTATTGATTGGGACAATAAAAGTGTAATCTGGGAAACTGTGGGGATATTTTGGCATATATTGGTTGTTGACCATAGAAGAGTGTCTCCAGCAGAGAGGACAGGGCAGGTTATGGAGTAATAAGGAAATGGAAAGGCAGAAAATAAAAGAACGTCATCTTTTTTTTGAAGAAAAGTTTAATTTTTTTTTATTTATCGACCGTTTTTTGAGAAATTATTATGCCAAATTTGTTATTACTTTTTGTATTTTAATAAAGGCCAGAATAATAAAAGTACCAAATCACTCAGGCTGTTATTTCTATTTTGTGTCTTTTGCGCCATGTTTTTAACCCTTTAACTTTGAACTATAACGCCTTTTTAAAGTTTGAACTTTGACTTGAGTGATTTCACACCACATGGTCCACTCTGTGAGGCATCTCTGAGATCAGAGTGGAATAATAGTGCAAGCATTTGCCTGAGTAAATATGTGGGGTGTCTGTATGTTTTGTGTGTGTGTGTGTGTGTGTGTCTCTGGAGCTGGTTGATTGTGAGGGTCGTCAAAGTGTGTGAAGGTACACGCAGAGACGGGCACGCACAGAGCAGAGCCGATCCAGTCTAATTAAAAAGCGCAGCGGAGATGTCAGGGGTTCTGTGCAAGTGTGTGTGTGTGTGTGTGTGTGTGTGTGTGTGTGTGTGGCGGCTTCGGCATGATCGGCCGTCAAATGAAACACAGTGCATTCTGTGGGACCTCGGGGTTTCCATTTGAGTATTCGGACACGGCACTCCAACAAACTGTGGCTGTTTTATGTGGGGGGAGAAAAAAAAGTTGATAATTAGTCCCACAGTGGCTGAAGGAGGAGATGGAGAGGAAGAGGAGGAGGAGGAGGAGGAGGGGACGGAGGCACTGAAGGCAGAGAGGAGAGTGCTTAACGCATTTAATACTCCATCCTGATGCTGTCTGGGAATCATTGATCAGTTGCTTTCTTCTGTTGTTGTTTGTTTCTTTTTTATTCAAACTGCTTTTAAATCATTAGTTGAGAACTGCTCAGTTCAAAACAAAAAAGCTAAAATCAGACATTTTCCGATCTTGAGCATCTTTTTGCCATTTTATGTTTTAACTGTGACTTGAAGGTAACATCAAGAACTGTCATTACAGATTTTTCTTCGATTCAGATTTTTCAAAAACATTCAGCTAAATTTACGACTTTAAACTGAAGACATGTAAAGTGTGTTTGAAACATTACAGGTGTTATTTTCAAGCTTTAAATGTATTTTTAAAATGTGTATAGAGAATATATGACTTTTTATTTTTGCATGACAAATGTTTGCAAGGCGTATCTTTTATGATGAAAGATATACTGTACATTTATATTATTGCATATTAAGCCATTTTAAACTTTATTTTGAAAGCACTTTATGTTGCAAATAAGCAACACATTATATCCAGCAAAAATACAAGCCACACCATCCAAGATTTCTTTTTCTGTTTAGAAATGAACAAAAATCCCGATTTTAGAAAAGTTTTGAATTTGCTAAAATTCTGTTCCCTTCCGCAGATCCTTTAAAGGCAARCATGTGAGAGAGTTCAGTGCAGACCTTTAAATCAGTTCCTTTGCAGCTTGACTTTTGCAGTTTTGACAGAAAGCAAATTTAAATCAAGGAAATTTGTGGGGTTTTTTTTCAGTATTTACACTCAACTTCATGATGTTGCAGCACAAACTTTTCCTCCGTGTCGGTCTAACGCGCACAGATAAAAACAAGCCCGCCCCAACCCACCTTGCTGACCTGCGTAGGATGTCTGTGTGTAAATGCTGAAAGCGCACTGTGCGGTTTATGTAAGGCTGCGTTCCCGCCGCTCAGAGGTGTTGCTGGTGCGGGAGCTGGCTCTGGAGCCTGACAGGAGGTCAGACGGCTGAGTGGCAGCAGGAAAAAGCCCGTGTCATGTTTGTTTGGAGGCTCCTTTGTCACCAGCAACACCCCTCCCCCTGCGCCTGCCCTCCTCTTGGCCTTATTTAGCCCCCCCGCCATGTCACGCAGAGGTCAGAGCTAGGACACGCATATAGTGCACAGCAGCTCAGACACACACACACACATGGATTGTAATAGCATGGTAGACTGAATCGTAGATGGAAGTGCCTTGAAGGACCTACTTCTCATTCTCTAGACCTCATTAGCTGCTGATTTATCTCCCCCTCCTTCCTCCTAATGCCCTCGGTGGGTGGATGTGGCGGGTGTGTGAGTGTGCGTGTCAAACGGAGGTACTGCGTGGAACAGAACAAAATAATATTTCTACAGATTAGTGTCTACAGAGAAATGTCCAAAGGATTAAATATTTTAGACTTTTTTTTTGTGCAGAAGTGGCAAATATACACAGGAGTCGTGTCACCCCAGAGTCGCCCACTGTGAGCACACTCGACCTAGGGTCAAACAGATTAATAAAAGATCACACACACACACACATGTACACACATAAAGAGAGAGAGAGGGAGAGCTTTGAACTGATTAGATATTCTGCTCTCCCTTGCTTCATAATCATGACGAGTGCACGGAGTGCTCTGGTTTACCATTATCCATTTAGCAAATTTTTGTCTTGTCTTGCAATAATCTCTTCAAAGCCCCAGTGAGCTTATTATTGTCAAGGAAAAGTGCTTATAGCTGTGCAGAAAGGTAGGATTGTGGAAAGATGGGCAATGTATTTTGCACAATTAATAGTAAAAAAAAAAAGTTTTTAAACAACGTTGGTTTTATTTTAAATTTAAAGATCGTTTACGCCCCCAAAAACCTTTGACACTGAGTTTAAGACATTCAGCTTTGAATGAATTCTGAAAAAACAAAACAAAAAATAAAAAAAATTTAAAGACAGTGAGGTTGTTTGGTAAAGTAGGAACTGTAGCTCTAACACAACCATAGCTGCCCTACATAATTCATTGACTCCTGGGGAAACTGATCTCTCTAGAGAACCTTGCTTTTACCTGATTCCCTCTATACGGTCATCCCAGGAGACAGTTCGGTAGAAAAAAAGTGAAGATGGGGGTGAGGGGAGGGGAGGGGGCTGAGAGGGGTACATTTCGTCATGCATTTTAAGCCGATTTAAAAGTGAGACGCACACACACGAAAAAAGAAAACTTCAAATATCATCAACTAATTAATGAGGACATTTTCCCAAACATTTGGTGTCTAATAAGAAACCAATCCTTAAATACTGTATCTCTGCTAAACGTTCTCGTGCTTCCTCCCGCAGACGTGAAGAACCTGGAGAACTTCCACCTGGTGGAGAGCGTTCAGGAGCAGGTCAACGCGGCGCTGYTGGACTACGTCATGTGCAACTACCCTCAGCAAACGGACAAGTTCGGCCAGCTGCTCCTTCGGCTGCCCGAGATCCGAGCCATCAGCCTGCAGGCCGAGGAGTACCTTTACTACAAACACCTGAACGGCGACGTGCCCTGCAACAACCTGCTCATCGAAATGCTGCACGCAAAACGAGCTTAACGAGGGTGGGGTGGACTGTCCCAACCCTCCCCAAAATGCAGCTGCAAGAACATTTTCCATGTGGCCAAAACAACACGTTTAAACCAAACCAAACCTCCAGCTCAAACTTGACTGTAMGGCGATGAGGGTGGGTGGAGATCCGAGACTCTTATTTATCCTGAGCTCATTTCAAGACTCACAGTGTGCGTAGACATCATATAGATCCCTTTATTGTATTTTTTAAAAGACAACAACAGAAAAGGCAGTACTRAGGGGATAAAAAGACACTTGAAACAAACTCCACGTTTTCATGGCAATATCTGCTTCACCGGGACTATCAGGCTGCCGGGTTGAACCGGAAAAAATTAACAGCCCATCTAAGTGTTTTAGCACTGATGTGTTGGTAACTGCGGCTCCGTACCACTGCCCACCTTTCAAACAGCTTTATAACTACAAGTCAACGACCCTCTCGTGTGTTCTCTCAGTGAAACTGTGTTCCAGTCGTTGTCGGTACTGTAAAGTCAAACGGACATGCAGCCAACCAGGCAAGAGACTCTTACCTACCGCAAGATCTGTTTTCTGAACTCCCACGTGTCGTCTACATCAGTAGCTTTGTCTGGATGAGAAGGGAGGATTGGTGATTTTTTAAAAAAAGGTCTACAATAGGAACAGTCATTACTGAACAAAATGCTATAGGCTTAAAGAAAACAATGTGTTTTTCTTTCGCTTGTCATGGTTACCTTGTTGCCCCCCATATCTCACTCCACATCCCCAGAATCCTCTTTACCTATGTACCTCAGACAGAGCAGTGTTAAATAAAATCATCTAATAAAGTCTGCAAGATAACTGTAATCCTAGCCCTTTTTCTTGGAGGACAAAACACCCATCATTTATATTTTAGAGTGATTCTGGAGAGGGAGAAGGATCGGCCCAATCCTTCTTCCATAGAGAGGAAAGGGAACAACTAATAACTTCATAATCAGTGTTATAAACATGGGGGGAATTGTGATGTCAAGGTTACGTGAGTCTTGCCTTATTTCATCACCGTGCTAGCTAACATGCAGATGTGAATAAGACTATGTAAAAATATATAAATATATATGAAGTATTAATGTTGTAAAAAAATAAAAGAATGAGTAATTCAACAGGTGTTTACATTCATGTGGTCATATGGGAGAGAACTGTGACGAAGCGTAATTTGCAATGATTTCCAAAAAAAAAAAAAAAAAATGAAATCAGCTAAATGAGAAAAGGATTCCTCTTATTTGTTTTGTTTGGTGTGTGTACAGTGTTCAAGTTTCTTTTATAATATGTTTTTGAACAGTACTTAAATTATGTCGTGAGACTCTAAAATCAAAGGGAAATGAGACAATTTTAATTTCTGTGTCTGCTGGCATTCAAACCTTTTTTTAGCATTGCTGTCAAAAGAATATTGTTTCACTTCGCTTTTTTTGTAAATCTATTTCGCTTTTTCTTATTTACAGTTCTTTAACTTTTATCGATGTACAGTATGTCACTGGTTACGCCTAATAATAATGAAGATAATTTATTGCGTCACTGGGTCACCATATTTGTGTTACATGGCGTGAGGTTTCAACGCCAGAATAAATTTGTTTACTGTAGCATGCTCTCTGTTTTGTTTCCATGAGTGGTTTTGAGATGCAGGTCTGGAGCAAAAATACAATTTTTTTATTTTTATTTTTTCCAGTTCTTTAAATGTTCATGCAGATCTGTAAGCATTGTATGTAAGGCGTTGAAAAAATATATATATATTTGTGTTACATCCGTTTTTTTCTTACTGGATAACAACCTGAAAATAATTCTTTCTGGTTTCCTCGTTTACCAAAGACTGCATATTTCCCATGAGTTGTGATTTTAAATCTTGTGCCCAAATTTAGCAGAATGAATCATTTCCCCCTCACTTATAACAGTCTGCTTTTTTCTGAAGCTGAGTTTGTCTTTGTGTAGAATACAGTAGTTGTTGCTGTTTTATCAAAGTGTCCCTTATTCTGCTTCCTGCAACATGTTTATTCATTCATTTTGTTCACATTTTGATAAATGATCGATGCAACTGTCAAAATTATTTTAGTGGCATGTTTAATGTACAGAAAATTCCCTTCAGTCCATTCTTATTCTGAGCTTTACCATCTCTTCACCTCATTTGTTGTGTGTCCTGATCAGACAATCTTCTCTGTTGTTTGTTTAAATCCTGCACAGATACCCTAGAAGGTAAACCTCACACCACATACAAGTCTGCTTCAGCTCTAAGAGCTGTTCTATGAATCTGTAAAATTAGGAGGAAGTGTGTTTGGTGACTCTGCTGTCATAATCCAGCTGTTTGCTGCAAAACAATCAAAACCAGCAGTTTTCACAATCGTTAGGCCTTGCACCCTATGGAGAATCCCTCCCTGCAAGAAAAAGAGAAAGAAAAACAGCTGTTGGGCATATTGGGTGTAGTTGAAGTTATTTTGCCTCCTATGGGATATTTCTCAATTCAAAACTTAAAAAGTTCCAAGCTTCATGATGAGGAGGGAGAAACGTCTAAGACCCAAATGTTTGCAAAGAGTCTTTAGTTTTATTTAAAAAAAAAGAACAATTCAGTTCAATTTATACAAAAAAAACCACAAACAAAACAAAAAGAGAAAAAAATAAAACATTAACAGGTATTTGGCAGAAATATTAAGTTAAATTTCTAAATATTGTTTCTTTTCAATTCATCTGACTTTCACCCACATTGCAGATTTTCTGAATGTTCCAAGTAGCACTTGTTCTTGGACAGATTTTTTTCACATTTTAATAAATATTTATAATACCAACAAATTCTCAGTTTCTCTAAACAGTAATTCTACTTTCATTTCACTTGTTTAATACTAGAAAAAATATATTACATAATAAACTTAACTTGATGGAATAAGACATTATATAGCTTTGACTGAAAAAAATGTAGCTATAAATGTAGTAGATAAAAAAATCCATTTTGTTCAATATCCTTCTGCTGACATCTAAAGAAAATGTATTTGATGGTTACAGATGAAGATCATATAAATGTCCTCAGCAGAAAGATCCTGCAGATAAATCACAGTTACACAATGAGTTCACAAACAGGACAATGTGATTTTTTTTCTGTACAGAAAAAAGGCAAAAAAACATATTATATTATCAAAATACAATGTCCTTGTAGAAAGAAAAAAGACTTAATTAAAAACATTTAAAAAGATTCTGCTTACGGTGAATCCTTCACTGAAAGTACTTCTAAACCGACAAAAAAATCTATTTCTCAGCAACACAGATGAGCACAAATTTCATCATCATTGACCACAGACAATGTATTTCAAAAGGTAGAAAAAGGAAGGCATGATTTAAAACAATAAAAACATTGTACAAAGAGTAGCTACAAATCCTTCTCACAATGAAACAAGAGTCAACATGCAGTCAGCCGTGTCAGTCTACATCTACGAGGCCGTGGCTTTTTGAAGATGAAGGACTGCGAGGAAAACAGGAAGCTGCGAACTCGAGCTCCATGGGAACATGAAGAAGACAGCCAGGTGGTAAAGCATCCACATCTACAGCAGGAGACCTCTGCATGTGGGAAATGACGAGAAACTTTACAGAACTTTAGACGTGAATTTACTTCAAATATAAAATAAAAGGACTATCAACATTTTAGATTTAGTTTATAAACTTTTCACTAAACTCCTACAACAGTACAGATGTCATTCTCAAGTTATTTATAAACACAATTAAAGTACATCTTGTATTCAAACTTTTACTATTACAAAATTGTTTGTAACAAATAAAAACACTATTTTAAAATGTATAAAAACATACAGGTGATGCATCATTTTCATTACATTGTGGTTATTAATTGTTCCTTCCAACTCTATTTCCACTTGCTGTCTGTCTCTTAGATATTTTTAAAACACAGTCTCTAAACTCAATGAGAAATAATAGCTTTTCTGAATTTCCAGAAAACAAAATAAACAGTAATAGATCCAATGTTTCGTTTCAAATCAAACTGCTAAAATACCAAAAAAAGGATAACTAAATATAGGTAAGTAAGTAAGTGATATGAAGACTAGTGTGATTGCTGAGGTAGTACAGATGTTAGAGGTGTTGACATGAAGCATTAAAAATGCCAGTCACAGACAGACAAGCAAGCGGCCAGCTCGATTCCCGGCGCACAGCGTTGCAATTCTCACTTGGAGCTTGGCTTGCAGTGCCTGGCCTCCTGCCTGTAAATGTGTTAAACCTGCTTTCACTCGCTCTGAATTTGTATAAATAATGTATATACATTTATACACAGACTCTAACAAGTGCAGCCTCAGGTGAAAATACTCAGAAATGCACGCTCTGCGCATCCCCGAAGGTGGACATCAGCTCCAAACCAACTAACTCAAAAGATAACCACAGAGAGAAAACACGCACACACACACACACACATAACTTGCCAAAAGCAACACAAACACACAGAGCTAGTTGTTTGCTCTCACATATAGTCCTGTCAGTTTCTAAACAATTTTTCCTTTCCATCACACAAACAGCCCCAAGTTGCGTCTGCCAGTGTTATGTGAAGCTTTTAAACTCTGGAACCACATCACTCATGTTTACAGAGATGTGCTTGTGTGTTTCCCTGCATTGTCAAGCAGAGTCAAAGGGAACGAGACTGCAGGGAGGAAAGAGAAAACAAGAGCAAAGCTTTGGGAAGTGTTCCAAGATTGTGGGAAAACGTGAAGCCGAATGCTGGAATAAATATATTTGCTATGAAGTCCAGTTTGAGGCAGACCCTGAGGCTCAACAGCTCACATGGCGGCTTGGCATAAAGGCTACCACAGGACACCAATCAGGGACTTTAGAACAGATCACAGCACAGAGTTTACTCTATATTATTTGTCTTTAATAGAATTTGTTTTCTGGATTATAACAATAAACTTTACCATAAGCTTTAAAATATCACAAGGGGAAGTTTTTCTGCTGGTTTTACTAACTAAAACATAAAATAAAGTAAACAATCTGGTGAAAAATATAAAGATGCTAAATACTTTTCTGAATTAAGGGTTTAATTATACCAGCAAAATCTTTGCAAAACATTACTTTTTTGACATTTTTAAATGATTCCCCTTGCAACTTATATTCGTTATAAAATTATCTGTTTATAAAGTATAACTAGTGGACATGCACAGATGAAGAGCATGAAGAAAAAAAGAAATAAATAAAACCTAAACAGAACAACTCTTCAGAGAGGCAATTAGCCAACACTCTAATCACTTACACCAAAAAGCAACTGGGGGACCCATTGTTCAGCGGCCTGATGGACAAACTTTAAAAATGTAAAGATCAAATTATTAAGCAAGCATTGTTAAAGGGAACACTCACGATTATTATGCAAAAGCTTCACTATGGCATGCAAAACAAATACACTAAGGTTCGGAGATGGAAGGGTTCGAAGGCCGCTGCCGTTTCATTTCAAAGCATGCATTATACATCATTGTGCATAAAGAGGAAGCCTACAGCATTACAGTGTTTTTTTCTACAATGATTATCCTTTATTAGTCATTAAAAAAGATCGAGAGAGGGGGAAAAAATAAAACTTTTAAGCACCTGAACCTCGCTGCCAGCATTCCATTAATTGCCTGCACAAAGGGTAGAGCCTTCGGAGATTTTTCAATTTCAAAAAATGAGGAGCATGCATTCACTCGTGCTCATGTTATACCGGCACTTAAATCCTACAGAGCTCACATAAAAAAGGACTCAAGGTTGCATCCAATTGAAAGTCTCCAACTACAGCCACTTTAGAAATCCATTTAGCAGGCGGGGGGTTAGAACGTCTAATTCAAACAGAGTCGTCCTGTTAAAATGGTTGCACCAATATCTTTACAAAAAAAAAATGAAAACCACACACGCACACTTTCCTCCTGTGTTTGTTAGCCTCCATTGTGGGAAATATGAACCTGGCTCATAGAAAGCTGGCAAGACACAAAGAATTAATCTTGCCAGACCTCAGCCAAGTGGCGAAGGTGAATGCTGGTGAATGACTGCATGTGGAATCTTGACCTTTCTTTAGACAAAATTAAAAGCAGCGCTCCGTGGAAGTGACAAAAAGAGGTATGTAGTGTCTGTAATAACGTGACAAAATACATTTCAAAACACTGTTCATCAACTTCAGAATCCCATTAAAACATTACATTTTAATGTAGTCTGACCTCTGAGCATTTTCATATTAGAAACAATAAAAAAATCATTTAAAAACTATCAGGGAAAAAATACACAAAATGTACGAAATAAAGTTTAACTTGCTGATTTGTGTTTGAGCCACTACTTGCCCCTACAGTTTACACAATTTGATAGTGTAATGTTCATTTTAGTTGCTGTTAATACATGAAACATGAAAAGCCTCCAGCAGAAAAGACAGCAGGATACATGAGCAGTTACAAGTGCCTCGCTGATTTTCAGATTAAAGTTTTGCTCATGCTCATATTAATTACGCTTGAGTTCTATTAAGTTACATTTCAAGTGTTCTCTAATTTTACAGATACGGAGCTCAAATTTGGTGTAATAGCTGATGTTCAATCCTAACACACAGACAGTAAGCAACACTCTTTAATAAAACAATGCATTATGTTTCACAGTAAACACTATGTTAACCAATGATCTTATGAACTGTTGGACAGATTTTACTGAAACTTTCAGAAAGTATTCAATGGATGTACATTTACAACTGGTTGAGATCTGGAATTAATCCAAATCAAATGGCTGCCACAGCTCATTGCCAATTTAAAAATGTTTATAACTTACTTTGAATAACATAACTTTGTTATTTGAAGTTTAAAGTTTGTGTGGTAGTAGCTGAGAGTCATTCTCAACACAGTCTTCAAAGACTTATTTTGAACTGAACATCTCACAACATGTCGATGGCATATGTCTCTTTAATTGATTAAATTGCCACTAATATATGGCTGCAATTTTCAAGAATCCTTATGGTTTAACTGTGAACAGTTAGAAGTTTTTGGGGTTTTGTTTGGGCTAATCTTAGGTTGAGTGTTATTAAAATGCCAAGYTCTGCTTTGTAAGGCAGCTTTAGCCCTTATTACTGGACTATGACCAAGTCCTAATTAGAACTACTTTATGTTTTGCCTCAGATCACACCATTGTTTCAATCTGCATTTATTCCTGAGTCAAAGCAGATATCCCTATTGTTTTAAAACCACCACATGAAACACTTTATGATGAGGACATTTCAAACATACTGTACTATATGAAATAAACCTTCTTATAGTTACTGTAAACATTGTAACACTTAGCTGATTTGTTGCCAATTGTTTCTGATTAGCATGAAACAACCAAAAGTCACTTCAAATCTGTGAAATCACTAGAAGCTACATAAGCTTTAGGGAGTCAGGAGAATAGTGTCAGGACAGAGCATTTGTCATCCATGAACACCACATAACTACCAGCTATAAAATAAGTGGGGAGGTTAAAAGAAGAGGCAAACAATTGGCTGGGTTAGACAATCACTGCAAAGGTGCCCTTGAGCAAAGCATTTAAAAGCCCTGCAATAATGGAGCTGCTCAGAGATTGATTGTGTATGCATAAATGTAGAAAAGGCTGCCTGGAAAATAAAATACAAGCTAATGATGTTTACATTTATTCTAAGAAGATGATGTTCCACGCATATCATTCATCATTATGAGGAAAACACAAACAGGGAAAGCAAGCAAAGCTCTGGAGGTCAGGAGCAACAATGTTTTCATGGTAAAAAATATCCAAAAAAGAATAAAAACAAAAACTGCTGATGTAAGATTGACAGTAAGTGAATTTTTGAGTCCGTGTCAACTTGTCAGCATGGCGTTTATGTTGACAAGTGCTTTTTCACAGAACGTGGCAGGGTCTAACAACACAGATCAAACTCAAGAGCCTAATGTAAGGTGAGTGATGTAAGGTGAGGTTGAGGTGAGAAGGTGTGAAGYCTGAGGCTGTGGACACCAAAGCACAGGGCAGCAGTTTGATCAATATGGACCAGCCAGACCTGCATGAGATCACTGTTGTAGAAAGCAGACAGAAGCCTCCAACACTGCACAATGTGTTCACAATTATTCTGAATAATTACTCTGTTTATAATTAGTCGTGATCTTCATGTCACTGCTAATATCTGCTGTCAAAGTTTTGTGAATCAGTAGGAATTTCCAGCCAAATATGAAAAAAAAAAAAACATTGAGAGAGAGAGAGAGTGTGTGTGTGTGTGTGTGTGTGTGTGTGTGTGTGTGTGGTGGGGGCAAGGTATGGAAAATTTGGAAATTTATACTAAGTCCAAATTTGTTGCTAGAAGGGATTCCTTCAAATTAAAGACTTAAAGATGTTTTTAAAGCTGAACTGAATAATTGGCTTATCCTTTGAATAAAATCTTCCCTTTTTTTTCCTTTTCACTTTGAAACTTCTGTTTCAAAAACAAAAAAAGGATAAAAGTAATAGCATTGTAAAATTGTAAAATATTTGCTTTGGGATATAAACCAGTGTGTTTTATCAACATTTTCACTTTTTTCTTCAATTCACACCCAGACTGACATTCATAACTGATAAAAATGTCAGTTGGAATTTGTAAAAAAGTTCTTATAAATAATGGATCCTCTAAGTAGGCAGGGGAGCATCTTCAATGAGCCCAGTGTGTGCAGAGCACGCTGTCTCATCTCCAAACTGAGGAGCCATCCTAATGACTTCGCCTGGAGACCTAAGGATGCTCCACTAGCTCCCCCCCACCCCATCCCGTTCTCATCAACCCACCCATCGGACACCACTCATCACTAGTACATGCTCCCAAGCAAATATTTAGGAGATGGGAACATAACATTTTAAATTAAACGTTGAAAACAGCAGCAGCAACTGCCTGTTAAAAATAAAAATAAAATAAAAAAGAAGCAAATTTAAGCAACTGAGATACATTTTAGGAGTAAGTGACAGGTTTTTACGTCCAGTAGAGAGGCAAAAATGCAAAATATGCCACAAGCCTGTTTTCACATAGTGATAACTGTTTTTTTGTGGATAAAAGAGACTTCTAGCAATTTTCTTTTTGAACAAAACAAAAAAAAAAAGAATAGAAAACAAATAACTAGACATGGTTAAATGGTAGCACTTTACTACTTCTAAGCATGGTATAATTAAATCCACATTTAAACACATTGAAGATGAGTGCCCCTTGAAGATAACTTTGGGTTTAGTGTTTTGCTTAGTGAGGAGTCATCCTTTGATAGAACTTCTCTTCAAAATAAGGTCAGAGGATTTCATAACATCCTGCATCATCGGGAATTGGGAAGACGATGACGGTAGAGGAGGTAGGGATGACTATACCCCTCTCCTGACCTGCATTCAGACATAAACAGGATATTGCCTTTCAGGAAGGAAGTCATATTTTTTACAGTCTCTACAAGAGCTCTACAAGAGCTGCATCTCCAATATGTGTAGGAAATTAACCAAATATATGTTCAGTTAACTAGTCTATACTGTAAACAACCTACAGAAAAGTTTAAGTTGACTTTTTTTAACAAAACGTATTGGCATTGCTACTTCCTGTCCCTTTTAAAAAGACATTTTCCTGCACTAGTCCCAAACACACCTTTTGTCTCTTTGTTTTTGTTCTTGGATGAAGATCAAGGCACTGGGTTCAGATGCAGGGCTTGTGATCTGTCATGGAACAGGGATTTATATGGCACTTGTATTCTACGATACTCATCACATCTGCAAGTCACAGCGATAAATCAGATTGGTGGTCTGTACAGGGTTCCAAACATATGGGACATAAGAACAGGGATTTAAAAGTTGTGCATTCTTTTAAAAAATGTGCCTATTTAAAATGAATACTGAAGCCTCTTCTTTGCATGAGTATGTTACTTATCAGAATACTGCATCCACACATTGAACATTGAAAGACATGATCAATTTCTAGGTCTTCCAAAAAAGAGGTGAAACTGTGTGTAAAGGTGGAGGCTGAAAGCAAATGGGGAAGCAGTCCAAGTGCTACAGGAAGTGGTTTAATGTGCAAAAAGACATGCACTTGTTTTTGCTCTGTGCTTTTCCTGTTGTGTTCTGATAGGAACTTCCTCTCCCCAGTGGGGTTGGATACGGAGTCATCCGTCCATCCATCCCACCCACCCACCTCCACCCATGCACAGCTCACGAAAATGTCATTGTGCTGTCACGCTGTCCCACCAAAAGTTCCACTTATACGCTTCAGACATCAGTGTAGCGATGATAAAGTTCAACACTTCCTGCAAAGACCATATAAGGTCAATAGTAAGTAAGCTTTGCACTATGTGTCGGGGGGCCTAGTGGAGCCATAGAGCTTGTTAATGTTAACACCAGGATGATCTCTGTCGGTCTACCTCCGTATCACCATGACCAACTCCCTTCCTTCCCACTAAAACACAACAACATTGCACAAACTAAATCGTGTGTGACAGCACTTCTGTTCAAAGCTTTTTACCTCTTTCTCTAATGCTTGGATAACAATACAGTAGAAACTAATAACAAAAAAATCCCTGATTTAAAAAAAATTAAAAGTTCCCAGGAGTTATTTCAATGTATTTTTCTCAATATTAAAGGCACAGTGTGTAGGATTTTGTCAATTCTTTTAGCAGAAATCGAGATAATCACTAATGACAATAATAAAAAAAAACATGTCTAATCATTGCAGACAAAGACCTTGTTTTATTATTTTTACCTTATAAAAAGCTGTTTATATCTCCATGGTCGTGAGTCGTCCTACAGGCAGCTGCCATCTTGCACTGCCATCTTGTCTACGAAGGCTCATGAAGCACAAACTGTGGTGGCGGTGTCAAAAACGGTTTTAGTTGTAATACTATAAATGTAATATTTGTTGTCTGTCATTGTAGCTGGRATAATTTTACTTATTAAAGCTAATAATCTTACCACTTGAAACATCACTAGCCCTGAAGCTGCTGGTAGACATCGCGGTTGGAATTATCAAAGGTTTTTGACACCTGAGAGACACCGTAGCAACTCCTTTGTGTTTGGAAGCAGGGGGTGGGGTTGGGGGGAGGACCAGGGAGGATGATTCAACCACTCAACCTCTAGATGTCGCTGAAAACAACAAATCCTACACATTGTGCCTTTAAATTTTAAATTAATTTTAAAAATGTGGCCACAAAAATGACAGCAAAAATACAATAACTAAGTTTCCAATAGTAAACTGTAAGACAAAGTTCAGAAATTAGTCACACACTGCTAACTGAAAACAACAACAAACCTTTTAGTTTGATGATGTAGCTCTAGAAGCTGATTTTAAGATGTACAGCGGGTAAAATAAGTATTGAACAAGTCACCATTTTTTCTCAGTAAATATATTACTAGAGGTGCTAATGACATGAAATTTTCAACAGATGTCGTTAACAACCCAAGTGATCCATACATACAAAGAAATCAAACCATAAATGTCCAGAAATGAAGTTATTTGTGATAATGTGGAATGGCACAGGGAAAAAGTATTGAACACATTTACTGAAATTTATCTAATACTTTGTACAAAAGCCTTTACTTTTACCCATCATCAGATGGTTCTTGTGTGATACCTGGCCATCATTTGGGAC
>NW_013952475.1:363493-388359 GCF_001266775.1 Austrofundulus limnaeus
ACACACACACACACACACACACACACACACACACACACACACACACACAAATAAAATAACAGTGCCAATTTTTAATTCAATAAGGATTGTTTTAGAAAAACAATGGCTCTTTGCCTCACTGAGAGTCAGGAAATGGTGAGAAAGGTGAGTTTGTTAATGGTGGCTGACAGTATTTTTGTGTTTTAGCCCACCAATGATCCCATGGGTTTGATGAGGTCATGGATCAGATATATCACTGTGGTGCAACAGACATCTGCTGTGTTTCGGGTGACTTAAAAATAAAAAACAACAAAGACGATAACATCTGAAGACTCATGGTTTTAAAATAGAATCTGGGAAGCATTTTTTAAAACGTTTTCAATTATCTATATGTTGGTTTCTTGTATTAATTCATTTTTATTTTTGATATATTTTATTTTTATGGTTTTGTTTTTTTATGTGAAACCCCTTGTAAATTTTGAATTCTTGAAAAGTTGCTACATAAATAAAATGTACTGGTTAAAAGGTTACTACAGTGAACAGAAATACAAGTTTGAGCATTTTTGGAATTTTTTCAGCCGGGCTTGTAAAAAAAATAAATACATTTAAAAAAAAGAATATTATTTGTAAGACAAAAACAACAAAAAAAACTGTCTAATTAGACTGTCATTTGTGGGTGTAGAATTGACCCTAAGGGTGCAGACAGACAACTCGGGAGTGAACTAACATAATTTTAACAAAAAATAAAAGTAAAAGCTGATGTGGCAGGGTAAAATGAATAAATGAATGAATGAATGAATGAATGAATGAATGAATGAATGAATGAATGAATGAATGAATGAATGAATAAATAAATAAATAAATAAATAAATAAACAATTGCTAGAACAAATGTTGGTACAAAATCGGGAAGACTAACAGGTGCAGAATATAAAGGAACAATAATCAGGGACAATAACAAACATCTGGGTAGAGACACTGAGGATCAGGTGAGAGTGGGCGGGGCAGGAGCAAATGCACAACTAAGGAGAACTGAGCCAATGACGCATGGATCAATAGAGGGGAAACAAGACTGGTCAAAATCTGAACTTAGGGAAAGTATTGTTACACAAATATACCTGATAACACAAGAACTCAAAAACACAAGAAGGCAAAACAAAAACCAAAAACCATGAAAGGAATCAATTTAAAAGATAAAACTCAAGGAACAAAATAAACAAAAGAAAAACACGGATCATAACACAGGGAAGTTTAAGGAATAGACAGCTCAATGACAAGAAAATTCATGAGAACCACTGGCTTTACGGATGCTATGGAGGATCATCTGTGTTGGAAATGATTTGTATACATCATACAACATATTCATTGTGGAAAAAGACTGAATGTATCTGCTGTTATTTAAGCAAATTAGCTATTATCTCTTTATTTGTTTAACTCATCTGTATTTGACACAATATTCTGACTGCCAGACAAGTCTCACAACACAGGCCAGAGCAGGAAGGCCACGTACAAACACACACACACACACACACACGCACGCACGCACGCACACACACACATACATTTCTATCCACAAATCCAAGTTCAGAACCCACCCTCTGGAAGACTGACATGCTGACTGGCCAGTAGGGGCTCAACAAGGGATTTGTGTTTTTCTGTATAAATTGGGGTGGACTGGATATTCCAGCTGGCCTGTCATGGGACTCCCAATCGCGTGTGAATGGTGCTCAGAGGGAGCTGCGGTTAACAGGTCCAACACTGAAACACTTAACAGGATGAAAGGGTCAGTGGGGGGAAACTCTACAGGGCAAAACCAGGAACACATTTTTTTTACACAGACCTTACAAATCTATGGATTCTTTCCAAAGTGAAAAAAAAATCATGGTTCATTTAAAACCTAATATGCTGTATCAAAAATATCATTATTTATCCAGTTTGTAAAAATAGAAATATAGATTTACCAAGCTTCCTAATATGCATTTATACGAACAAGCAAAGTTTTCACAGAGTAATACAAATGAACTAAAATTAAAATGAAGGGGAAAAAAAACTTTGCTGCATTCTCCACCAAATCTATCTTAAAAAAGAAAACAAAACAGTCCAGTTTGTAGTAAGTTTTTAAAAAAGGTAAAAATGTTGAAGTTTTACATCTTTACACTATTCCTTGTTTTTTTATACAATTGTTGGACAGCTGAGCCTGATAACACAAACAAGCTTACAAGACCGACTCCGCAAAACCACTCACTCACAAACACACACACACACGCATGCACACACACACAAACACACACACACAAACACACTCTATTTCCACCTTCCAGCACTTAGTTAACCTTGACCAACTAACCAGCCACATATGAACAGCTGACACCCTCCTATCCTGACTTGCACATTTTGTAGAACGAGACCATGCTTCCCCTCAATAACCTCTGTCATGAACTTAATTGTGTATACTCAGGTATTGGGTTTCGGGCCATGCCTGGATCCCACAGCGCTCAAAGAGAAACAGACGGAGTGAACCTGACAATGAGTGAGAGAGCAAAGGGGTAAAAGAGGAGAGGGGGAGAGACACGGACCACCCAACAGCTGCAAAGAAAAACAAAGCCAGGCGGAGAACAGCGTCAGCTTCCATCACTTTGTAAGTCAGACAGTTAAAAGTTGTTGTGCAGTAGCTGTTTGCCAAGACAGAAAGAGGCTGAGAAAAAGGTGAAGGAGGGAGAGTGCAAAACAAGTCATCTGATCATTGAGTTGAGGTTTTATTTTATTTAGTCAAATTCATGTATTGTTTTTAAAAGGACTTGGAACAACTAGTTCTAATTTAGTGTTTTTTCACTTTTATTTCATCACTTTTAATTCCTTTTTATTAAAAGCAAAATATTATCTTTAACGTAGTTGATCACATTTAATTTTCCCTAAAGTCACTCTCCATCCCAGGATCACTCCAAAACTTTCATTTAATTCTAGATATCATATTTTCTACAACTGGGTTTAAATGCAGTTTAAATTTAGAAAAAAGGATAGCCTTAAAAAAAAGGATTTTGGCAGAGACTGACGTGGTTCTAGTGATGACCACCAGGGGGATGCAGGGGAGTAGAAGGTTGGATTGTGTTTTATTTCACTGAAAAGACAGTAAGTGAACTACTGGTGAGGATGTGTGATTAATTTGAATTAAAGGGAATGAAAATCCTTGTTCAGGTCCTATCAGTTGGTTTGTTTTGTAATTTCTTATTTACTACACTAAAGATTTAAAGAATCTATGAAATTTATCTGATGTTTTAACAGAAAAACAACAACAAAGAAAAGAAACATTTTTGACATTGACTAACTTTGTTTGTTTTATATATATTTATATATATATACACAGGCATGACACAATCTTTACCTTACTGCCGAGATGAGGGCCGCTGGAAGTTTGAATCAGGAACTTTTCTGGTATCTCTGGTTCAGCAGCAATCAGCAACTGATCTGAAGACAGACAAATAAATACACTGGTAATTTCCTGCATCTCTTGGTGCAGTTCTTAAAATTACCAATATGAAAAAAAAACCCACAAGAAACAACTCATAACATAGTTATGCTAACAATGGACTATCTGCATAGTGGAGAATAAGGTTTTTACATTATATCCAGAGCAGACACACTGAATGTAAAACATAAAAATTGTACATGCTTTATTTTAAATACATGCTTACAGTATAAACCTTGGTAGGTTTTTCATTGTCGTGAACTCATCCGTCCCATGTGACACTTTCTGTCTCGTTTCTCATTCAGGGTCAGTCATGGCTGTTCAGCTCACCACCTGTCTGGATTGATCTCCCAGGACAACTGCTGAGCTGATTGTGGGATGGCAACCATCTACTATCATCATAACTAATTTCTCTGTGTCCCTACATGACATCCGCCTACCAGAACTGCTACGACCTATAGCCAAATATCTCTGTCTCTGTCTCATCTACATGGGAGAGGGCAAGAAGGAAGGTGGTTAGTGTAAAGGAGAGAAGCCAGAGCTCTGAAGGAGTTCATCCTTCTAAAATGTCGGCTCTGCAATTTTGAGACAGTTTATAGAATGCAGGAAGGTGGACACGACAAAATTAATACAAAAATAGTATATGTGGAAAACTAAAAGCACATTTAATTTAAACTTAACTTAATCATTCTGTTGCTAAAACACAGCAAACTGTTTAAAATTGGATCTGTTGGAAACTAGCTAGCGTGTCAAAATTGCAAGAAAATTGTTAGAAAATAGGCAGATTTTCTGTTGTAGTCTTACTAAAATCTGAGTGTTTGCAACCAAATGACCAGTGAGACTATAAACCACAATTTGAACAGACAGTTTGTAAAAAGCACAATTTTTTATGTGCACAACTTGCTAAATTTCATTTTTCACCATGCACATTATTTTGTTATCCCCCTTTGCCCACATCATTTGCACGACAGCTCAGTGGTTAGCACCGATGGCTCACTGCAAGAAGGTCCTGGGTTCGATCCCTGGTTCAGACCTGGGGTCTTTCTGTACGGAGTTTGCATGTTCTCCTTGTGTTTGTGTGGGTTTTCTCCGGGTACGCCGGTTTCCCCCACTCCTAAAAACATGTACAATAGGTTGCCTTCAGGTCCAGGCCTCCCTTGAAAAAGAGATCTGAGATATCAACGGGATTTGCCTGGTTAAATAATGGTGAATAAAAATAAATCATACCCAGCTTGGCTTATTTTCTACTCTACTCACCTTATTAGAAGCAACTCCCACCTTTTTTCCATTTTAATCTGCTAAAGTACATGTTTGAAATGTGGACAATCAATTTTGGGCCATTTTTTAAAAATACTTTATTAAAAATGTTTTTCATAATTTTGTATTTATCATCAGGCATGGTTAATAGTCCTGGTCTGGGCTGATACACCTAACCATTATTGTGGCTGCCTCTGGCAAATGATTCAACAAAGATAGTTGAATTGTGTAAAAAAAAAGTTTAATTAATCATTATTTCAATCCTTTATTTAGTACAGACACACAATGTAAAATGTCTGAATTTGTAAAAACAAAGGAAATCTATAAGTTTTTAGTGGTGTACCTTGAATGCAAACAGAATCAACCACACAGTTCAGGGTCCAATTCACATTCTACCTGTGTGTTTGTAGAAAAATACCAGTCTGAATAAAATAACTCTCTAAAAGAATGAGGCTACATTAAAGGTGAGGGGTGGATGGTTAAACCTGGGTCCAGGAAGTTTTCACTCCTTTTTCCTTAGTGTGCCCCTTGCCTTTCCAAATTTCAGTCAATTGCTGAAATAAGCCAGATGCAGGCCACATAATCATCTTCTAATAAGACACTATATTGAAAACAGTCGGGTGGTCACAAACTACAAGCTTGAAAGGCATGTGCACATACTTGTACAAACATGTTCACAGGGACAGCTGAATGCACATGACCACAGATGGTTGTGTAATGACAGTATGGTGCATGCTGACAAACTCCATAAAGGAACAATCCCTCAAATTCTGTAGAAGTATGGAAAAACACATGCACAAAAATCAACACACGTATACAGATACACATATCCACACCAGACCCAGATCCTTTTTCTTACTTCTGACTCTACCGCTATCCTAGAAAAATGTTAGCATATGGCTAAAACATCAATAATGGCATGGTAATGTATCAATTATCAATTTAGAAGCAGAGAGCAGAATCCCTTAGGGTTTTATGTATGAGCATGTCTGTTTTATGTGACCTCATGAGAGAACATAAGGAAAACCATGAAAAAATACTTTTTCAAACATTTAAAGCCATGTTTTAGACTGAAGTAACTTTTCAAAGTTTATAAAATGTCCATGAAGTTGTTTCAGAATTGTTTATGATAGTCTTTTTTTCAATATGTATCTTTTTAATTACTCTAAGAAGAAAGTGTAGATTGAGCATTGCAGATCCTACTATTGTAATTGTCTTTTATTATTTTTGCTGTTGAGTAAAAGTGAAAAATCAAACAAAATCACAGAAATGTTCTAGTATGTTGCATATATTAGCACTAATACATATCCCATATTTATACAATGTAGTTGTGTTAATAAAATTATTATTATTATTAAAATGAATATTTGTAATAAAAAGGTATTTGCAAAGTAGTATTACTGCATCCTCTGAGCTGCATGGGAGGTTTTGTTTTTGTTTTTATTAAAGCAAAAATGCACTTATTTGGTTTAGTGGTGCCACCTTAATTATCAACCATCAATGTGCTAACAAGTCAGAGCTCCAGCAGGAGAACAAACTGGAACCCAAGGTGATATTTTATAGAGTGGAATTGTATGGGAGGCAGATGATCATCAAGAATTTGAGAAAAATCTTAAATTTACAAAAGGTGAACTGAAAAAAGTGACAAAGCAAAAATATAGAGGCAATTCTGGAGATCCTGTCTTTGTGCGAAATGTTGGTTTTGGTTAAATACTTACTTAAGAACGGTGCATCTTTTCACCAACAACTATTCATCCAAATGTATAGCCCCATGTGTACCAGCACAGCAGTGTTCTGCTTACACCATCAGTAACATCAAAAAGGAGAATCTATATTCTCCTCTCTGTGTTCTTTTTCATGTGAGTGACTATGAGCAACAGCAGCAGCAGCATCTCTTCCTGCCTCTGCTTCATCGGAGTAAGGCAATAGGTTTAGCAGGCGAGGAGGCGAGGCAGATTTATGGCGGTGGATGTGACCTCTGGGGCCGTAACACGGTGATGGGTGAGTGGCTCTCAACGGTAAGCTACTGGCACTTGACAAAGTGCCCGAAGCAGAATGAATTTACTTCTCTTTTCCTCAATCATCAAGCAGCCACTGCCCTGACCCCCATCCTGACTGCTATAACAAGATCTCCCATCTCACAAGGGCCTGAAAAATTTACTGTCACATCTACTTTTCAATGAGCTCAAGTGAGCACTTCTTTCACCTTCAGCGGAGCAGGTGCTGGGGTAGAGGAGGGCTAACCTGCCCCGGCATGTGTTTGTGAGTGAGTATGTTTTATGGGTGTGTGCACGTGAGGAAGGAATGAACATGTAGAGATTTTTGCACACACAGGTAAACTGGTTCACTCATAGTTTCCTTGTTTAGCCTTTTCTAAAGTACAGTCGCAGCTTTCTGTATTATCAAACATTTGCACAGTTTGCAAAATAGAAAACTGTCACAGAAAACAGCAAAAACAAGAAAATATATTTATATATATTCCAATATTTTATGGTCTCATTAAAGAAACCTCTACGTTTCCTATAATGCACACAGTCCTAGTAAGGTTGCCAGGGACACAGAGGGCAGTGCTATATGGATGTCAATAGACACCTCTAAGGTTTTTATTAGAAGTCAATCTACCTTATCACATTTTTTATACACACAAGCACACACACACACATCAGATATTATGGAATTTGTGTGTATGGAGGCTTTCATCAGCTTGATGGCAGCAGAGTTGGACTTAATGATCCCAATATTCTCTTCTTTTTTTAACCAGTCAATAAATCGTAATGCCAACACATTTAAATTTCACCTTCCTTGCTCTTTAGTTGTTGAAATCAAATTCCAGTGAGGGTAGAACAGAATTAGGTAAGGTTGATGAATGGTTAGTAGTTCAGATGCATTAAAGTGGGGGTATTATGTATTTTCCAGGCACATAGTTCAGTTCTATACCACRATCAAGCAACTACAGCAGGTAAAATAAGTATTGAACACGTCACCATTTTTCTCAGTAAATATATTACTAGAGGTGCTAATGACATGAAATTTTCACCAGATGTYGGTAACAACCCAAGTGRTCCATACATACAAAGAAATCAAACCATAAATGTCCAGAAATGAAGTTATTTGTAATAATGTGGAATGGCACAGGGAAAAAGTATTGAACACAKGAAGAAAGGGWGGTGTAAAAAGGCATGGAAAGCCAAGACACCAGCTGAACTCTCTCTGTAATTAGAAAGCAAGCCTGCCCCTTGTCAGTGCAAGTTAATATCAGCTGGTTCAGTCCCAAATGATGGCCAGGTATCACACAAGAACCATCTGATGATGGGTAAAAGTAAAGAGCTCTCTCAAGACCTTCACAACCTTATTGTTGCAAAGCATAATGATGGCATCGGTTACAGAAGAATGTCTTAACTTCTGAAGGTTCCAGTGAGCACTGTTGGGGCCATAATTCAGAAGTGGAAAGAACATTATTTCACCATAAACCGACCACGACCAGGTGCTCCTCGCAAGATTTCTGACAGAGGAGTGAAAAGATTATCAGAAGAGTTGTGCAAGAGCCAAGGACCACTTGTGGAGAGCTTCAGAAAGACCTGGAATTAGCAGGTACGATTGTTTCAAAGAAAACAATAAKTAATGCACTGAACCACCATGGCCTGTATGCACGCTCAACACGCAAGACTCCACTGCTGAAGAAACAGCATGAAGAAGCTCCTTTAAAGTTTGCTGCACAACATTTAAACAAGCCTGTGTAATACTGGGAGAATATAGTCTGGTCAGATGAGACCAACATTGAACTGTTTGGATGCCAGAATACACATCATGTTTGGAGGTCAAATGGCACGGCACATCAGCCCAAAAACACCATACCAACAGTGAAGTTTGGAGGTGGGAMCATCATGGTGTGGGGCTGTTTTTCAGCATATGGTACTGGCAAACTTCAAATAATTGAAGGAAGGATGGGTGGAAAAATGTACAGAGACATTCTTGATAAAAATCTGCTTCCATCTACCAGGATGATGAAGATGAAACGTGGCTGGACATTTCAGCAAGACAATGAGCCCAAGCACAAAGCCAAGGAAACTCTCAGTTGGTTTCAGAGAAAGAAACTAAAGCTGCTGGAATGGCCCAGCCAATCACCTGACCTGAATCCAACAGAAAATCTATGSAAAGAACTAAAGATCAGAGTTCATTGAAGAGGCCCAGGAAACCTTCAAGATTTGAAGACTGTTTGTGTGGAAGAATGGGCCAAAATCACACCTGAGCAATGCATGCGACTGGTTTCTCCATAGAGGAGGCATCTTGAAGCTGTCATTGACAACAAAGGCTTTTGTACAAAGTATTAGATAAATTTCAGTAAGTGTGTTCAATACTTTTTCCCTGTGCCATTCCACATTATTACAAATAACTTCATTTCTGGACATTTATGGTTTGATTTCTTTGTATGTATGGATCACTTGGGTTGTTACAGACATCTGGTGAAAATTTCATGTCATTAGCACCTCTAGTAATATATTTACTGAGAAAAATGGTGACGTGTTCAATACTTATTTTACCCGCTGAATGTTACCTACCTTAACTATGTTATGGAAACATTTACTGTATTTCAAAAATTAATTTGACTTTGCATCACAGCCTTGAAGTTGGCATCTCTCTCTTTAATAACTTCCTACCGTTTCTGACATTCCCACTTCAGTACATCATTACAAAAATGATTTATGGGATGGGTGCTTGGTGGAACAAGACCTCAGCTTCAGACTGAGCTCCAGGGAAGTGCTTTGTACAAACAGGTGGTGCTTGTATAACTTCAGTTCGTTGCAAGTAAATGAAATAGTGTTAATTTACTTTTTAATCTTGAGACTTTTGAGTACAACAAGAATTAGATTGGACGTGCAACAGAGAAGATGATGCAAAAAATACAGAAAATATAAAAAAATGTATATAATTATTTTTGTTCAAATTTAGAAGAATGTGCAAAATGTTTCTTTGTGGTTAAAGTTTTCTGGGAGAACTAAATATTAATTTAAACATAAAATGTCTGACAGTATATCTTATGTTTCTAGAGTCAGATTCATTAGGAAACGGACAATGAAATAGCTGGTAGGTTAATAACTGCCTCAGTTTCTATGGATTTAACAGTAAAAAATACCTATCAAATGTAGATTAGAAAAAGAAAGTAGATAATGCAAACACTTTTTTATTTGTTATGCTCTGTCTTTAAAATGTCATTGCTAATTAAACCTCTTTTCTTTTATGATTAGAGCCTCACTAAGTCTGATAATGTTATCATGATATGTCAATAAAAATCAATGATTAAACATGTGTAATTTTCCAGAGACGATGCAGTAAAATTTATAGTCTGTCTCTCTCGCTCTCTCCCTGTGACTGACTGTGGGTTACAGCAGAACATAAAGAGGCAATTAAAAGCTATTCAACAAGCCACTGTAAAATTGATCAGGCTATGAAAGCTGCTATCCCCTCTGCTGTTCAATCACACACTCACACCAAGTGTAGAATCAGGACTGTGTAAGAAAATAAGTGAAATTTATATGTACGTATTTTTAAATGTACTATTTTCAAGTTTGTTTAATAAAACTGTAACAACACTAAGCACCAGAAGAAATGCCATTATTGTTTCTATGCAAATAGTTCTGATTGTCTTCCTCTTCAAGCAAATTTCTTCAAAATATATTTTGTTTTGTCAATTATCCAACTAAAATATAATGTTGTTCAATTGAGCTTAAAATTTCATGTGGTAAAAACAAGGAGAAAAAATATGCTTCATTCATATTCACCAGCATTACTCACTGCAATGTATTCTGTGGGGCAATATTCAACAATAACCCATGGAGATTTACTGTTTGATCATCAGCTTGGACAGTATTCCACTTGGGCCTCTGTAACACCTTTTTAAATTACAACAACTAGGAGAAAATTCTTGTGGTTATGAACATGCTTCTGGCTCAATCAGTGGCAGTGGCTTAGCAAACTGCATTTTTCTTTTAACTTTCAATTCTCCCAAGCATCCGTGCTTCACAGCCCCTGGGGCTATTGCCTTTCTCAATCTGTCCCTGGAGATGCAGGAGTTATGGTCCCTGTCGATTGAGGAGAAAGGGATGTTATTCCCCTGTCACCCCCTGGTCGCACCGCCATCCTCCCTGCCCTGATCTACAGCCTAACCCCCTCCACCACCCCTTCCCGCCTTCCTCCTTTTTCTTTTCCCCACTTTGCTCTGTCATAAGCTGCTGGCTACGTTGCTGCCATGGGCTGTTGAGAAGAGGATGATGGAAAAATGTTCTGGGGAAGGCAGTGGAGGTGCTGATATTGGAAAGGTGCTGCTTGCAACAGCATGATGAAATAGTTGAATGCTTTATTACTGTGTTAAAACACTTGACTATAGGATTCATTTGCATGGTTTGTTTGAAAAGGTATACACACAGGTGTGCCCAATGCATACATATTAGTTTAAACTGATATTTAGGTAGATATATTTTTACACATAATATATTGCACACTGCCGTATTACTAAATGCATAATATTCAGACAGAGCAGCATAATCTTTTGTAGAAGAAAGGGTGATTTGGGATGGGGGTAGGGGAGTGGAACTGTGAAAGCGCTTGGCCCAGGGGAGGTGACCCGTCTCAGGGCACATGCAGGTCCTTGAATGACACTCTTGATAGCGGAGCAATGACAAGGTTAAACATAAAAGGTAGTTATCTGAAGATTACATGTGGTGGCTGTTAATTCATGTCAGACAATTCTCGGTTCTTTTTTTTTCAGTCTGACTGCAACTGGACTTAATCAGTCAAAAATACAATATATTTCACATTTCAATGTGTGTGTTTGCTTTTACTTTATTATATATACATATTGTGTGCTTTTTATTTGTATGTCTTTATTGTATTTCATGTTTTAAAAGGTAATAAAAGTTTATTATTATATACACACCAGTGGAGATGCTTGTGTTTCACTGAAAAAACACCAAATCTGCAACCATATTTATAACATTAATTATAGATAGAAACATTTTTTTTTCTTTTAAAATTTGGGGCTTCAGAAAAGTTTCCAAGGAGAAACCATCATAAATGAAATTGGATTAAACTGTCAGAAACTGCTGACTACTTTAAACCACCGGCACCACCAATGACCATCTGTGCACACAGACGTTCCCTTGACAGATCCACAGCAGAGGACTTCTAGACTTTAAAATGCTCAGCCCAATTTCCATGCTGGCCAATTCTCAGCCTTTTTTTTCTTCTTCTTCTTCAGTATTATGCACCTTAGGCAAATCTTGCATTTGTGAGGGTCTTTCTGGGTGAAAGAATAAATAAATAAGCAGATAAACAGATGAATAACCCAGAGGGATGGGAGCCCATGTGGCTTGGCCATCTATCATATATCCTATTACCCTACACTCAGCGGCTCCTGCAGTATGTATAATGTAGTCAACCTTTGTAAGCAGATACAAATTCAACTGTTTTCCTCCTCAATTTGTTATATCTGACAACGGTATAGCTTGTGCCTTGTTGTTTCTTTGAGTTATGAATAGATTCCCTTCACCAGACTTTCACTTGTGCATGATAGTGTGGTGTTTTTATGCAGAACAGCTGTGGAAAACAAATTTGTAAAGCCTGGCACACTTTGTAGCGGTTGGGCAAATGTGCATAAACAGTTGCGCTTAAAGCCACTTAAGAACAACCAAATGGACTCAATTTTTCATCTCTGGATTTCTTTCATTGAGTGTGATAAATATAAAATGCCAGTCTGCAATACAAGTGCAGGAATAGTAGCTGTTTAAGTGTTTTAAATGATTTACAAAGTGTTTTGAGGTATTTTACAATGAATGATGATGCGATAAACAAGTGATTTAAAATCTTAATTCTTGCCACAAGAATGTCCTCCATCAAACTAAGCAATAAAACAACAGATGTTACATTTATCATTCACCAGTACTAAGAATACAAGGAATGAGAATAGGGTGGGAGATGCGAAAAATAGTGAGCTGAAGAATGTAGACAAAAAAGCTAAGGAGTAAATAAAAAATTCAACAAATCAGATGCAAGATTGAGATTGACAGAAACAAAGTTGAGAGAGAAAGAGGAATGTAAATACATGGCAAAATGATAGCACATTTTAACCACTGCCTGTTTGTTTGGGTATTTACACTGTCAGGCTATAATCAGCTCTTCAAAGCTTCAGCCCACATGACAAGAGCCTATTTCAGGGCCACACATCATTTAAACAGCTGAGCCAAATATCAGTCTACATACACATACATGCAAAATACAATCCAGTTAGTTGTCCATCACATCAAAATGCAAAAAGGATGCAGAGAAAATACAGTTTAATTCATCCAAAGTGAGGGCAGAGGAAGATAAGTAGTAAGGAAGTAATTTTTCTTGGGACTTGGCTGAACTCTCAAACCCTGTTTGGTTAGAGCAGATGTAGAATTAGTACACATCACTTTGCATCAGTTAGACACAGAACACAAGCTGCTTCTCGGATGCCAAATTCCTCTGTCACACAGACAAAACCATATGCACACCTCACCTCTGGTGTCTATGATTCTGCAGCAATAATTATCAAGGTGATGTCATTTCCCAGTGGAACAAATTTTCCTCCTCACTTGTTTAATCCTGTCCTAAAATACTGGTGGTCGAACTGTTTTAACCCAAACACAAAATGTGAAAACAGTTTGAGAGGATAAAAATAAAACAAACACACTAAAAAGTCAAACAAAACAAAAAATAAGCAGTCAATTCCAATCCAGGTTAATGAGTTTAGTTAAATATGCATGACAGTGTGTAAAAAAGTAAATGGGAGGCAAACTTGTAGTAGTGCCAGCAAAGATACTGTATGTGTGTAATCTGTGAAAGATGCATGCACTAAACCACTAAACTCTTTTCTATTTTCAAGGCTCCATATTGCCAGAGATGCTGGAGAACACATGTGAGTATGTAAAGAAGGGAAATGGTATCAGATGTCAGCAATGTGCTGGGATATGCTTCATAAGACATGGGTTTCTTCAACTGGAAATGACACCACAAGCCTGTACTGCAAGATACTTTTTTAAATAAAAGAGACAAAAGGCAATAGAGATAAACAAATAATATACTGCATACAAATCCAAATAATCAAGAATCTGTATCTACTGCAGATCTCATAAATGCTCAGAAACTAAATTAAAACTGCACATTAAAGCCAAAAACATTTGTGTGACTGTTGGTGAAATGCTATTCATAAACAATAAGTCTAAGCAATTACAAGGCCTTTAATAATTCACCGCCTCTGAAGATTTGCACTTTTGTTGCCGTCAGAAATCAATCATGTTCAATATAAATTAATTGTGCTTACAAGAACTGTTGCCCAGATTCTTCACTAGTCTGAGCTTTATCAGAAGCCTGTTGGTTTGATGGCATGTGGAAGACTTCATGGTCAAGTGCTTCTCAGCAGCTGACGTTAGTCGAGATTTACCGTTTTCTTCGACAGTAGCTTTCTCTTTGCCACTTCTGCATAAAGCTAAGACTGGTGAAGAAACTGGGCAACAGTTGCTATATGCACAGTTCCTCCCATCTCACCTGCCGGAAGTTTATAACTCCATCAGAGTGGTCATTGGTGTCTTGATGACCACTCTCACTATTGTCTTTCTTGGACAGTCACTCAGTTTGAGAGGACAGTCTGCTCTTGTTAGACTTGCACATGTCCCATAATCCTTCTGTTTCATGGTGATAGATTAAACAGAACTCCTGGAGGTGTTGCCATGAAAAACAGTTTGTACCCATGTACTTTTTTTTTTTAAATAAATGAGGTTAATGTTCAAGCAATCATTTATTTTACATGAAATTGTTTAGGGTTAGTGATTTTACTGTGTAGAAATTAGATTTTACTTTGACATTGAAGAAAGTGTTTAATATTGACCATGATTGAGTCAACAAAAGCATAAAACATCCAAATGAGTGAATGAATAATTTTTATAAGCTTCTGTATGACAGAAACTGGATGTGAAAAAATCTTTTTAAAAAGGGAAGAAAACCAAATGTATGTAAAGTCCATTCAAACCATCTTCAAAGCGCAAGAGACAAGAGATAAACTCAGTGACCTCTGGGCCTCTAAATGAAATATACAAGAAATATAACTGATTGGTGGTCTTTAGCTGCAGTGTAAGAGGATTTAACAATGTAAGAAATGACATGAGGTAACACTGGTGACCTAGTGTATTGTTACTGTTTTAAAAGGCTTGCAACCTTCAACTCAGTCATTGTTTGGAGTCCTTCTCATCAGAAATGCAACACTTATTCACATAAACACCCACACAACCCTTTCAATACTACACTTCACCTCCTACTCCTCTTTACACACTTGTCCTTCTCTTTAGCTCTCAGCAAATATGTGCTTCATTTTGTTCAAAATTTCCCCCATGTACCCTGAACATAACCCAGAGCCTACGGTTAATAATTGTGCCAACAGAGTTGAACAAACAGAAAAATTGAAAAATACTCTTTCGATCTACAGAGCGACAAACACTGGCTTTATGTGGAGTCTATAATCACTAGTTTTTGATAAAAACACAATTTATCAGTCAGACTCTGACAAAATTTTTCGAACAAATTTGACATGATTAGTTGTAGTGAACTGCATTTTACCTGCTGCATGTAACAGCAGAACAGTGGTGTAAAGATGTTAGTAGAAGCCATTTTCAGGCTCAGCACTTAATGAACCAGATACATTTGCATGTTGCAGTGCTGAGGCAGAAGCAAACCAGAGGAGCAGCAAATGGGCAAAATAATATCATCTGACGAGTGATTACTTCTGCATTTGTGTTCAATCAGAAACATTATTTTTGCTGCTCCGTTGAATGTGCGTGGTTGCACTGACGGCTCAGCATGTAAATGTGCCATAGGGACTGATTTAACAACTGTGCACAGATTGAGTGGAAGAGACAGTAATAACGCTGAGGATCATGCAAATCACTTGCTAAGGAAATGTTGTAAATCAGCCTGAGAGGTGCTCAGAGCGGCAATAAGAGGCAATAACACACAGAAGCACATGTACTTTACAAATGTGAATATCATTATACAAGTCATAAACCATTACCTTTATCACATTTACAGACTGTAGACATGTTCTATTAAGTCATATTTTAGCAATTGTTTTCATTGTGAATTATTTAAAACGATTAGCAAAAAAAAAGACAATTTCAAAACAGCTTTTTTTTGACACTTTAAAATACTTACAAGAAGATGTAAAAATTATATTTTACACTAAATTGGTCACCATCCAAATGCTAAGATTTATAAATTCATGTTTTTTAGAGATTCAACCTTGATGTCAGTTAATCTTTCACTGTCAAAACAGCTCTAATCAATAGACAAAATACATGAGTTTCCAAAAAGTCATGTTAACACTAAACACTGATTTTTAACAAGTGGTCTCCCACTTACAGATCTGATGATAACACAGTCATCATAGAGTCATATGAAATAATTTTTAAATGCTGTGCATATAAAATAAGGAAAATGGAAGCACAAATTAAGTTGTTTCGTTGTTTTGTCAGTTATTTATCATAAAGTGATTCTAATACAGGTAAAAATTAAGGTACTCTGTGTGTAAACCATCAACTCCAAAACTGAAATGACCAGTTTTAAATTACAAAATGAAAGCAGGAATGAACTTCTCCCTCTTTCTTGCCCTTCTTTGAAACTGGTACCACCAGTTTTTACCACAGTGAAATGATGTTTAACTCTGCAGAGCACAGCCTGGGTCAGGTATCTGTACCAAAGCCAGGGAGTCTGGTTAGTGTTAACGTTTAAGAGTGGACTTTTTATGTCTGATTTCAATGAATAGGCCAGCCACTACTCTCTATTGTGAAATATCTTGCAGCAATGCCTGTTTGAAATGCCAGTGGGAAACAGATGGGTAGGATAATTTTATTCAGAAACAATCAAATTTTCTAAACCCCTTGAAACTTGCAACATCCTGGTTTGTTTTTGCTAGCTGTGCAATTCAGGATGCAAGGTTAGCATAGTAATGAAATTAGCAAACAATACTGTGACCTGCTGCCATGTCAGAGTACAAACATATGTCTCACAGGACAAATACAAATTAAAAGAACAAATAAAAAGTGTAATGTGTTTGTTTTATTTAATTCTGTTATTTTTGTTTGGCTATCTGGTGATATTTTGACACATACACACTAAAACAACTATTTTCACAAACCCTTGGGCCCCACAGTACAAATGATTTAAATTGCAAATTTAACAAACCTGTAAATATAGGAAGCTAACACATATCTCAGAACAAATCAAATAATGTTAGTTTAGTTTTATTAAATATAGTATATGCTAAATATATTAAATAGTTTTTATTTAATTTGCATCTTGATTGCCTGAATACACTTTAGCAGAAATTTGATGTAACTTCTTTTCATTCAGTGCCCATTATTCTGAGAAACAAACTGTCTAGTTACCATCATCCTTAACTGACCATGTGGCAGATGCTAGAGATTTGCCCAGCAAAAAACATACAAATAAATTTCTAAATTATTAAAATTTCTGACATAGTTTTTCATTTTATATTATTTTCAACAAACAGTAATATTGACTGAGGAAACTCCAGTTTGTTGGGATGACTTATTTCATGAAAGTTTAAAGTTGGTGTGTGTTAATGTGAGTAAAAGTGTCAAAAGTGTCAAATAAAACAAAACAATACTGCCTTCACACCATTTATACATCACAAACAAAAGCCTGACTTGTCTATAAGTTGTCATGTATTAATGGGACTACTCACCTCTGTTCCCCTCCTCTTTTCCAAGGCATGGTGTGATACTGCTTGAGTAGGTTTCCTCCTCCTCCTGACTCTGCGTTGTCTCAAGGGGCAAACTTGCAGGACGGGAATTAGTAACTGAGCTGGACGGTCGGGAGCTGGCACAATTCTAGAAGAAATTACAAGACACTGTGAGTTMTTCTGAAAAAGTTTCTTCAGATATTTTATTCTGTAGTTTCTAATTACAATAAATAATTAAACATGTTGTTGATTGATGTAAGGATTTTTCTGTAATTCCAACATGAAGCATGAGCAGCTCACGTGTAAATTTTATTTAGAAATCTTGTTTTGCAGAAGCATGCACATCTTTGAGGCAGCCCCAAATAAATGTCCATCACACAAAAACCATTTGTTTGCGTGTTTCCTAGACAGATTGGGGGGGGGGGGGGTTAACAGGCTCCACAGCCTCTTGTATGTACTTCAAAAAGCAGGAACATTTCATATGGCTAACAGGCAGGCATTGCATGATAGTCCTCTTTAGTGAATTTTTGATTCTGCTTCAGTGCATTTAACACAAACAACTGCAAAGATGCAAACTCAGTTCATGTGCAGCTGCTTATTAAAGGTAAATTCTTCCAACTAACAGGCAGCTCTTACTCTGCATTAGGAAACATGGCATTCCAGTCCTATTCAACTTTTTAATCATAAACATATACTTTATTCAAGTTGAACAATCMCTAATACTTCCAGTGTGAATTTTTACACATTATGTAAAAACTTTAAAAATGTAATCCACTTCTCATTTACACAAATATTTCAGTGATGTCATTGGCATGAGGTAGTGAGAAAGGGGTAGGAGGAGGTTGGAGCGGTGTTTTTTATTTGAACTCTGCAACTGACAGCTTTATTTCACAAAGCAATCTGGGTGTCTGTGAATGAGAGGGAGGTCAGGGTGGGTCAGAATGTATGTAGCGTCAAACGGGCCGACAGCACTGCTAAAAGTGTGTAAATGTGAGTACATATATAACCAGGGGGGTTAAAAAAATAATAAATTGTGTGTGAAATCAGCACCTGTGTAGAGAGCCACAATAAGAAAGGGSTCTGAAGAGGTCAACAGTGGTGTGGAATTAAAGACGAGACAGTTTAAGATGAGATAAGATAAAGTCAAGGTTACTTTTGTCATGTCAGAGCAAAAAAGACCAATATGTAGGTCAAACAGTTGGCTCTAGTTTAAAATTTTTGTATTTGTATAGTTGTTTAAATAAAGCAAACAAGTGGATCCTACCCAATTTACTTTGGCAGAAAATCCCAATCACATACATTATTATAGTGCTAGAATATTATGTCTGATATAAGGTTTAATATTTACTTCTCCTGATGCTGATAAGACAACAAAAATAAAAAAAGGTTTTAAATAGTCTTTTTATTTAAACTACTTTAAATCAAAGTTTCAGTGAATAATATGGATTAATTCTTTGGCACATACTACACCACATAAAATCTTTTATCTACAAGAAGTGCAATTTATCTTTAAATGACCCCATATGTAGTATCACTGTCAAAGCCTCTTTACCCACTTACTGGGAATTGCACAATACCCAATCTGATGTTTTACAACAAGCGGATATATAGGGGCATGTGCGGTCATCTAAAGCCAAATGTCTACGATCTAACCAAAGGACTGGGAGATACAGTACTTCAAGCAGGATTTATGGCACAAAATAGCATTAGCTAAAAACCATCAGGCACCAGTGATGGCTCGAAAAACATATTCTGGCAGTGGAACCTGGTAAGATTGGAAAATTGCCACCACGGGAGGGGAGAAAAGGCAGTAAAAATGATGCTAGATGGGGGTCCCTCACTGATAACATGAGGAGCCAATATATCAGAGTGCACATGGTGGCAGGCCCCCCACATACACCCACCTTCCCCACATGGACACACCCACACGTTACTTTTTTTTTTACTAAATTTGCTCTCACTGTGTCCATCTCATAATTACTAAAAAGAGAAGTCATAGGAGCATACTGAATTTAAAAATCCATCCTGAGCTCTAACTGGAATTAAGGAGGAACTTGAAATACTTTTCTACAAGTCAAAGGGCTGACAGAGAAGAAAGACAAATTATTTTAAAGATTTTAAATTGGACATTTGTATGTGGTAGTTGCATGTTTGCATGAGTTACACTTAAATACTTTAAAAAAACATTGTGTAAGCAGTTATCTTTCCATACACACAAACATAAACACTTGCACACAAACACACACTTGCAGCATTTCACAGTTTCAGTTTAACAGCAACGTCCAACAAGATATAAATACTGGCCTGACACTTTAATGTCAAGGGACAGCTTGTCCTGGATTAGAAACTTGTAACCCGCTGCAGAGCTTGACATTGCTGGGATGAAGGTGCTGGGAGAGTGAGAAAGGGGTGGTGTGGTGTGGGGGGCTATTATGGAGGGTCTATGTTTGATCTATAAGGGCATCTAACACAGACTGTCAACTAGTAAGAGGCTATCAGATGCTGCTCTGAGGCCAGCTTTCATTGGAACTGGTAGAGCAGCATTTTTTCTTCCCATGAGAAGCCAAATCTGTAAGGAAAATTGGGTTGGTCACAGTGTTTTTCAGAAACACATGCACGCACAGCTATCTTTATGGGGACATTGCATTGACTTCAATTAATTTCTACAGTCTAACCCTGACCCCTTACGCTAAACCTAACCTCACAGGTACATGCCTGACCCTAAATCTAATCTAAACTCAATTCACACCTTAGTCCTAATCCCAACCCCCAACCCACCAACCACATTTTCCTTCATGGGGACTAGGCTTAGGTCCCCATAAGTGCCAGTTGGTCCCCACAAGTAGGTATGTATGCCAAAAACGGCCCCCACATAGTATGGAATATGTGCCCACACACATCAATGGACCTGCAAGTACACACGTTCATAAAAAAATTACATACTGAAAAATTCAGTGCTTTCCTCCTCTCCTTGATCCTGTTGACAGTGCTTCGAACCTAAAAGAAAGGAAGAAAGTATAGAACAATATAAGTCCATAATTGATTATATTTAATACATTTTTATATTTAAAAAAAGAATTTGTTTCACTGCAAAAACCTACAAGTACAGAATGGAATTTGGTGGTAGAATGATATAAGGAGATATCTTTAGGCATTTGCAGGCACTCACATGCAGGAGCAGGCACAGTGTAAATGTGATTTTGAGAATGTTCCAGTATGTCCCAGTGGCTAATGGGACTTGAAAGTGACACATAGAGCTGGCAAACTAAGGAGACGACTTCAAGCTATCATCTGTCAACATAGAGAGCCGAGACCAACAAATGGAGCTATTGGAGGAGAAGGGACCGCCCTAGCAGAACAGATTACATTTTTACACTCGAGATGAAACAGTGCACTTGCACACTTTTATTTAGTGCATACAACACCAAGCCAGTCTCTCATGTAAGAATTATACAACATATTACATACAAGGAAGGAAGGAAGACAATAGAAGGACGAATGGCAGAACTTTATATCTAATGCCAAAAGGATGAAGAAGATGTCTATGTTGGATTTAATTTGGTCTTGTTTGCAGTTACAAGACATAGAAGCCTTGCAGTCATTGAATTGATSGTGAACTTGTTTGTACACCAAGGTGTTTTAAAGGGCACCTATTATGCAAAATTCACTTTTTTTTCATGTTTTCAAGTTGGGTCTGTACTGCTTCTAGGAAAAGTCCAAGAGCCAAAAAAAAAAAAATACTCCCTGATGTTTTTGACAATATGTAAATGATCTGTTTGTGTCCACAAATGAGCTGATTCAAAAACCTGCTGATTGTTATGTCACAATCCAGGTGACCCAGTAAAGCTAAGGCGAGCCCAGCCCAGTCCTTCATCTGGTAACCCAAGCGGAGACTCCGCCCACTTCTTCACAGAAAGACCATGTTAGTTCTGCTGTTTTAATAACAGTCATGGAGAACAGCCTGGCTTATTTTTTTATGACAAGGTTCTAGCAATATTGCAAAAGAAAGTTATAATTTGTGACATCAATTTCACGATGGACTTTGAAAACTTCTACCAGTACAGAGCAGAATTTACCCAAGGACTTTCAGCTGAGGGAAACGTCTGTCCTTACTGTTCCTCACAAATCTCCAGATGATGGTGATGTAAGTGATGTTTTGTGTGTGTTTAATATTACTGTTTGACGTGAACATATTTTGTCATTTAGCCCAAATTACTGTTGAACAACAGCACGCGGCCGTGACTGATGACCGAGGAGGCGAGCAGCTTTGCCTTTTCCCTTTCATAACACCGGCTTCGGGAAGCGGTGACAGAAGTGCAGTGGCCTCCCTGGCACCAAGGCGCCTGACTACAGTCTGTCTCTACCAAACCCTCACATAGGGGTAGCGGCACTGTGCACAGCCCATCTACTATGATTGTACTATTGTGCATCTGCTTATACTAGACATTTTCACATATCTGAAGTGCTAACATAAATGTATACATTTGGAACTTTATGAAAAACACTGGACACTTATTGTATGTGTGTGTGCATGTGAATTTGTTTGAGCACTTCATCAGCACCAACTGTAAATTTGTAGTGGCTGGGCACTCCTCATGACTACGGTCTGTACCTGCCCGGCCCACAACATTAGTGAACATGCATTAAGGCTTATGGCTTCATTAAGTCACGCTGCATTATAAATTATGACACTACAGTAAACACACACACACACTAATTTCCAGTGATGGCATGTGAGTATACTACTGTTGAAGGACTACATACTTTATGAATGACTTTGCAGAGGCAACAGTGCCTAGAATTATGTTTCCAAAAGCCAGTCATTATTTCTGACAATGTTTCAAAAACCCTTCAACACAGAGTAGAATATGGTGAGGCAACAAGGAATAACAATATTTAAATGGGAAAATATCAAAAACAACCAGCATGCTGAGGCAATTACATGACACAACTTAATTATTCATTTGACAATGAGGGGAAGGGCATTGTTTTAGATGAGTGTTATGTGTTTAGTGGTTTAGCGCTCACTCAAGGTTTAAAAATGATGCAAAATATGGCTCCCCATGTAAATGGGTGCAAAGCGATTTCCATATAAAAGCAGTGCATTCGACAACACCTGCCAACATCCTTGGAGTTGATAGAAATAAAAGGTCATCAAAGCACAGAATTACAAGGTGACCACCAAGGAAAAGCTAATTGCAATGAATAATGGGAAACTACCATCAAGTAATTAGCAATTAGAGCATAGCATTTTGAGTGTAATAGCAAGAGATGCTGCCTGTGCTTGATGCCACATTTTACAATTATTCCATCCAGAAACCAGCCCAATGAATGAGTGTGTTTTAACTTTCAGTCACTAGTTTATTTACCATGTTTGCATATCAAAGAAATTTCCTTTASTCTTTTGCTCTAAAAGTAAAGGTCTGAAACAAAGGAGTCTCATTCTTTGTTTCTTACTCCAAATTATTCTATCAGCTGTCAGACAAAATTATTTTTAACAGAGATGGCTGAGAAAAGCTTGTAAAAGAAACAGAATAGCACAGAGCAGCAGCTCACCCATGACCACAAAGGAAAAACTGGTGAAAAATATAGTTGGATGGATGGACTATCCTATCTAAATTTAATTTCTAATTTATTTTTACAGATTTTATAATCAAGTAGCAATATTTTTAAATCATTTGATTTGTTTTATTATGGTTTATTTTGATGTAAATTAATTTAGAAGCCAACAGTCTTCAGTTTATTACTTTTGAGATTAAGTCACAGATACTTAACAGACAAGTAGGGTGATACTGAACAAAAGGAGTCTCTTTTAAAGGTGATGAAGCTTCAGAAAAAGATGTGCAGAAATGAATAATGGCAACACAACAGGTCATTTTTTCCAACTAGGCTTAGCACAGAAGCATGGGTCTTTTGAAAATCAGAGCATGAACACAAGCTTTTCAAAAAACTATAAAGACCGCAGGGTCAAAGACAACTTTTGTGTTGGAAAAATAATTCCCAAGCACTAAAAACGCCACTTAAGCAAGAATGTATGTTGATTTATCTTACAATGTAAAAGGTCAGTCTTCTTTTGATCTGTATTGTCAGTACATTGCCTATATCTCAGGGACAGATATTCATGCTTAAAGACTTCAACACAGAAAAGAAAGAGAACATGGAGAATTAAAAAGTTCAGAAAAGGAAAATGTTGCGCATGTGACCCCGGATTTATACTACATGCGGCTCCGCTGCGCTGCAGTGTGCAATTCGCTGCTGTTCGTTTGCATCCCAATTTATACAGCCTCCGCTCCACTCCGGTCCGACAGAGCATGTGGAGGAAGGAGATTGCGTGATAAATCCAGTGATAAATGTGGAAGTCAGAGCAAAAAAATAATTAATTCTGTGAAAGACGAACTCCAAACACAGCTGAAAACATTGATATAAAAGCTTTTGATATTTATGTTGAAACTGTGTTGCTGTCTGCTTTCTGAAACTTCTGATTTCAAAATAAAATCCACGTGTATTGTGTGTGTGTACACATATGCTTCATGCTACATGTTTCCATCTGCTTCCCAAACAGAACGATACATTCTGACAGCACTTGTGTAGAAATATATCCATATATTTATTAATATAGCTGGGATTTTGGCATTATTCTGACAAATTATTCCACCTAATAGTGTTTTCTTTTGAAAATACGGATGTTGTGCTTGTTCCTTTTCCTGTTGGTGCGACGTGATCTTTGAAGATTGACTCCGGAGCAGCTCCGGCGTCCGGCAAAAATAGGATCTGTTCTAATAGCCGTCTGCTCACCGCCGCCCTGCGCAGCCATGCACAGCCAGTGTAAGTACTCTCATTGGGCCTCATGCAAGAACCGTTCGTACGCACAGATTTGTTCTTAAGTTGTGCGTACAAGTGATTTAGGAGAATTTGTGGCATTCACCAATGTTTTCGTATTCTAAGATTTTCTTCAGATATGAACAAAATTCAGGAGTGGTCCAGACYTGTAGTATATTTTACGAACAGTCAGTCTGCTGTTATCCAGACTGATTTTCTTCCCTAATAACTTTATATTTCGTTAGTTTGAAGATATTTTGAGTTGAAAATAAATCACACTCCATAATTAGAGTTATAATTTTAAATGTAATAATTTAGACTAACAATATAAATTGTCCGTCCGGCCGGCTTATCCGTTGTCGGGTGCGGGGCCAGCAACAGAAAGACCCCGCTCTCCCCAGCGGCACCTTCCAGCTCGTCCTGGGGGACTCCGAGACGCTCCCAGGCCAGAGGGGGTACATAATCCCTCCAGCGAGTCCTGGGTGTTCTCCAAAGGGCCAGACATATTTTGAAAACATTTTAAAATACTTATTTCAGAACCGCAACTGAGACCACTTGAGACTGCACTGGGGGGGGG
>NW_013952475.1:388637-393831 GCF_001266775.1 Austrofundulus limnaeus
GCAGCTCATTTACACACTTTTCCTGAAGATAGAAGAGTTTGTTGAATCTGACGTGGCATGTTCGTACGAACCCTTTGTACGAACAAAAGTAAGAGAAATTTAGGATAAGAATACGAACATGTTCTTGCATGAGGCCCTTTGATTAGAATGGGTGTGTGTATTTGCTACGGAGGTCGGACCAGAGCGCAGCGGAGTGGAGATGCATGAAGTGTAAATTGGGGGTGAGATATAATTTTGGATGGTCAGATGGACGGAGGAAAGATAAGAAAGAGGTTAGATAGGAAATTGAAAGGAGGCTGTCAATGATGCCTAATGGACTTGTATACTCTGATTTGACTTTTAGATMTCATCCAAGACAACTCGTGTTTGTGTTGTGTTTCTACAACATCTGAAATTGACAGTATGTATCAATTTGAAACAAGTTCAGAAAAACTGCAATTTAGGAAGATCCTCAAATGCARTTTAATCTATGCCAGTGATGTCAAATTTGGTTCACAAAGCCACCATCCTTGTTTTAAACGTTTCTCTGCTCCAACACCTGATTTGAATATATGTGTAATTAACAGACCTCTGCAGAACTTGAAAAGACCATTTAATCACTGAATCAGGTGTATGAGCACGGAAACAAGTAAAACGTACAGAACAGCAGCCCTTGGGCCAAGATAAGACACCGCTGATCTATGCATATCTAAAGTTAATGTTATCCACACAGACTGAGAGACATATTTGACTAGGAGTGATTTTTAAGACTTGAATCTCATCCATTAAATCATATCCTTCTGTCTCACCATTCACCCACTCTGAACTCCCACATAAATATATATATGGCCCATTTAAATGGTAATACCATCTCAGTATGATATTTTCCCACTTTGTCATTGCATACTGTTTGTTGCACGCTTTTTTTTTTGGTCCTGCCATGGTTACTGCTTAGGGCCCAGCAAAGCCCTGGCCACAAGCTTTGTCAGGATGCTAAATGGAGGGCCGTGAGTTTAAAAACTTAAAGAGGCAGTGAAATATTAGCCAATGTGGGTGAGAAATGAGTGGCTGAGAACCGCAGCGTGTCAGTGTTAAATGGTCGGACTCGGATGCATATAAGTTAGTCCAAGCATGAAGGGCAGTGGGACGCTCGTGTGGAAACGATGTCCCCTCCCCACCCACTAAAACACGTTCGCACGCGCACACACACACACACCGTCACACCCCACCCACACAGCTTTTAAGCAAGAAGCCCATCAGAAACTTGTCATTTCTCTCATTCACTCCGACAGCCTTGAGACACAATGCAGACTTACCTCTGTGTTGTACACCCCATATATCAGAAAGATGAACAGGCCCTGCAAACACAGACAAAGAAAGAAAGAGAAGGAAAAGAAGAGGAGGACAAAGTTGTCACTGTTGTTTTCTCTCTTATGATATTGCAAACAAAATTAAAGAAAATAATAAAGTCAGAGTAAAATGAACAAGTAGTGTGAAACACTAAAGCAGTTAGGGAAGCAGGACCTCTTTAAGGTTKTTCACATCTTTAAAGCTCAGCCTGAATTTATATAAAACTACAATACTTAATGCAGGCAGCTCGAAGCAATCAACGGTTGAATCAAGGTAACCACAAGGCTTTATCAAAGTAAAGAAATTCTCAAGTGTCCATGTTCATTTTGGGTTGAAAACATAAATTATACACACCATATACACTGTATATAGACATATTTATCACAATTTTAGTCAACAACAACACCGAATTAAATTACAAAACAAACAACATATACTACAACACACAGAGACACACACAGACACACACACACAATCACACACACAAAGAGAGCAATCCAGGCCAGACAAAACTATCAAGGAAACTATTGGAGGAAAGCAGAGAAAGAGGGAGACAGAGGGATCATAATGAAAAAATAACAGATAAAAGAAACTATTTCATGTTCACAAAACTCACGGCTAGTACCCAAGAAGCAACAATGCCATGCCCTTGGAGACAAAAAAGCCTGCACTTTTGGTCACAGAAAGAAAAGGTATTTTTCAATCAAATCTATTGTGGCATTCACTGAATGTACAAGCTGTGCATTCGCCTTCGGGTCATAATGTAGTCCTCTTGCCTCAATAGAAAACAGTGAGAACGACAATCTTTGAGCACTGATTGAGCCCTATCATTAGAGATGTGGTGAGAAAAATGAAAAGGCAGTTTATATCTTATAAATTTCAAGGATGATAGACACAGTGGATGTTTTGATTTAAAATAAAACTGTGTGCCAGTGTTCATCTACCACACCCACAGAAAGGGGGAGAGAAAAAACTTTGAAAAGTACATCTCACCCTTCTCACTGCCAAGTGTTTGAGTTGCTATATGGTTAACAGAGGGGAAGGACACAAGCTGAATACAAGCAGGCACAACCTGAGTAATGCATCAATCAAGTTGAGTTTGGAGCATCCAATTTTTGCCAGAGGGAGATCTCGATGCATCAACATTGACAACATGATTTGGGGGCCCATCCTGAGTGACCGGGCGACAATGGGTGGCGATGACCTCTAGCCCAAGCTACTGCCCATTCACCTCCTGCTGGCTGTTGCTGTCCCCCGGGAATTGAATTGCCCTTTCTGTCGTGCTGTCATCTGATGACTSAAGGCATCCATCCTTTTAAAACTGACAATTCCACTTGTCTCAGGCATGCTAAAAACAACAGGAATAACAAGGGATCTGCGATCACTTGAACCTGAAATTTTCTTTATTTTCAAATGCAAGTAAAGTTGGTCACAATTTGAAAACCACCTGAAAGAAATTATATATTACCAAGGGGACAGCTCCACATTTTAGGAGCTAAATGCTCATTTGTGGACATGAAAAGTTACAAATCAATGAAATCCAAAGCAAATGTGAGCTGCAAAGTTATTTATTCATTCGTTTTTACTTCTAGAATCTGCAAAAACATCTATTCTACAACAAAAAATGCAAATAAAACAACTAATGCAATACAAGATTTTTCAAGAATGAGATTCACATCCGATCTACACATTTTGTTTTGAAAATACGCCAGATATTTACACATATGCTATATGGCTCTGCTCACCCATTCAACAATTTTGTAAACAAGTTATAGAATCTCTCTATATATTCCTGAGCAGACAAATTCTGCTATCTTCATCACTGTTTCTTGGGCGACGCTTCATCACTCAATCTGACTAAATCAAATAAAACAATGCTTCATTTTGCCTCAACTATTGCAAAAAATCAATGCTGATGAACTGAAAAAAAAAAAGAAATGTAACACTGCACAAGGGAAAATTTGTTGGCCACATCTCTTTGGAAAACTTGTGCCTCTCTGTCCATAAAACAATAGTAGAGCCCTCCATCTCCATCTGGTTCCATCTTATTAACTTTTACAACCATAATACAGTTTTACCTGGTTTTTTTTATTTGTTATTATAATTGCTATTCTCATTTTGTTTTTATTTTTGTTCTATTTAATTTTAGGTTTTATTCCCCCTCCAAGGCCACATGCACTCTTGCTCACACACACCCACATACACATTTACAAATTTGTAATGTCACCCCTGCAAACAATGTCAAATTATGTTAAATATTATATGTTTGCAAGTCTTGCAATATAATAAATTTTAAAAACTGCTGTTATTTAATTGTTTTGGTTATAGATTCAGCTTGTTTGTTGAATCGTCCACACTAAAAATGTTGCTTGTTACAGTCTATGATGCTTACAATTGAAAACTAAAATGGCAAAGCAAATCCTTTATTATATTTGGAACTATAATCTAATCACATGAGCACAAACATACAATAGCTGACMTGGAGCTGTTCATTTGCAACACATGTATTGTATTGCACTAGAATTGCAATTTTTAACTCATTGTAACAATTTATTTATCATGTTTTTGATCATTGCTCATATTTGTAATTAATCTTTTGTTGTTGTTTGATGAACAAAGTGAGGAGAACTGTGTATATTAAGAAAAATGATCTATTAAATTCTAATTGAGTTAAAAATAAACGGTGGCACAACAATAAAGATGGATTGTTTAAAATGTTAATTTATTAATATTATCACTAAAAAACAAACACACAAGAAAATGGGGCGCGTTATTTAAATGCAAGTGTACTTTGCAGTCCCTTTTCTTTTGAACTCAGTAGAAGATGGTACCAATTTATGCAAACATGAACACAGTTCTTATCAAAGTTTGACTACACTGTACATCAAACGGGGTGAATATATTAATTTGCTTTCTTCTAATTAATGAACAATTGTATGTTTAAAATTTAAAGCTAACAAACACTCTGTTTTACTAAAAAACCTGATTACCCCAGAGAGAAATAACATGTTCAACAAGACAGAAAATAACACTTGTTTAAATGAGCGAACACAGGCCTTCTTTTCAAATAACGAGAACATTATCTAAAAAGGCAGGAAGAATGAATCAAAGTCAGAGTTTAATTTATTTAAAAATAAACCTAAGTCAAGTTAATTCAAGTATTGGATGCAGTGGTACTAAAGCCTGATGCTGTTTACTGATGTTTACAATGTCCTTTTGGAAACTTTCCGATTGTGTCCTTGCAACTCATTCTGTGTAAAAGCATCCTCATTTGAATGCATTTAATGTTTAAAATGAGCCTTTAAGCAATGATTACTTTAGTATTAAATCCTTTAATATAACATTTATTCCTATACTTTGTAAGTGAAAAGGACAAGGCTGTCTTTCAAAACCTATCAACGTGTTTTTATCAATACATCAATATATAATATATTTACTTTATTCAGGCAAATGTCTCATTGAGATTAAAAACTTTTTCAAGAGTTTTTCAGGCTAACTTTCACTATTAGAGTAAATACACATAAAATTGCTAACTGAATCAGGTGTGCTAGTCATTTAGCTTTAAGGAAAAATAGAACAACTGTTTATGCTACATTATTCATGGGCTGTCCGCTTTGGTTATTCATTATCCCAGCCTTTTATAAAAGAAAAAGTAAAAAAACAAAAAAGCAAATAAACTGTTCACTGTGTGTAACTTTTGGTTGAAGGAGACTGCTCTAGTTCAAAATTTGTTTCATTTGTTCTGTTTATAGAGATACAAAAATTGTAGGAGAAACAATAGTTTTTCTTCACATCTCCTAAATACCAGCGTATTAAAGCAGACATCTTCAGTGTTATAAATTCTTACAAATTCTGAGCAAACAAT
>NW_013952475.1:394297-404577 GCF_001266775.1 Austrofundulus limnaeus
CACACACACACACACACACACACACACACACACACACACACACACACACTTTTACCTTTCAGCACCCTTCCTTCCAGTCTCCATCAACCTCCAATTGTGTAAAGTTAGGGAGCAAAGCGCTGGCAGGTAAAAATCTCAGGAAACAGCAAGTTTATGACATTGTCCTTGGGAAACAAATTTTCAATGTACAGATATGAAAACTATGATTAAGGGGGAAGGGCAGTGTCTTGGCAAGAAGATAGGGACTGACGGGGTAGCTGTTTCTTTTCTGCTGGAATATATTGCTTCTGTCAACCAAGTGTTCCCTTTTATAAGAGAAACGGGTAAAATGCTAAAACGAAGTAGAATGACAAGGTAGAGACACTATTTTTTTTACCTCTGTTTTCTTTAAAAAGCATAAAGAATCAGTTAGCAAAGAGTTAAAAACATAAAATTAGTATTTGTTGATCTTCAGTGCTTTTATTTAACAGTACAAAATGGTACTTTTTATGTGAATGCTTATAAAGCATTCACACACTCTTGAGATCACTTTTTCCTCCGTATGTTTTTCGGCATGCATTTGGTTTTGCAATTTTTATGCTATTTCAACAATTAATATAAAATTGTTCATCTCCTTCATGGGGTGTAAATTACCAGCTTTATCACAATACGATTTTACATCAATATGTTTGGATAACGATTCAATTTTTCTCAATATCACAAAGTCTGTAATGATACGATTTCAATTCAGTTCAAGTCACATGTCRATATAGTGTGATACATTATGCCCATCTAGCACAATGACTGTGTTAGATGGACATATGATATCGATTCACATCGAGCATATGATGACGATATAGATCAATATTTTCATTTTGCCTCGATAAAACTGAATCTTGAACCATTCAAATCAATGTATCGATATAGATCGATGTTTGTTACACCCCTATGGATATTTCTGTTATGACTTCTGTTTTTCAGCAATTTATGCATTTCAGATAAATAGCTGTTTCAGCCATATTTTTCCTTATTGAAAATGAATGGTGCTGTTTTCAACATCCTTAAAACCCTTCAAAAATAGTCGTAAATCTATACTGAACTTCATTCAACTTTTATTTTGCTGATTTTAGCTTTTTCTGCTTTTTTAGCTATCATTTTTACCTTTTCTGATTTTCTAGTTTCAACGTTTTTGAGCTTCTTTCAGTTTTTTCCTGCTATTTTAAGCTTTATAATCTTCTTTCAGCTGCTTCCGGTTAATTTCAGCTGATTTCTATGTTTTTAGCTACTTTTTTGTCTAATGTGGCATTTTTTTTCAGTTAAATTCACGTTTTTGTTGTAGTTTCAGCTTCTTATGGCTTAATTCAACAATCACTATTTTTTGTTCCTACTAATTTCAGCTATTTCAGCTACTTCTTTGGTTCTTTTTCGTATAGTTTGATCTTTGTTTTAGTTAGCAAAAGTCTTTCAGTGCTAAGCATTTACACTGCATTTGTGCATGAAATGCAAATTCTATTGTTAATAGCTTGTTCATTGTTAATAGAAAAGTAAAGCAAAGTCTACAATAAAAATGACACGTTTCATAAATGTCATCTTTTATTCAGATTAACAGCTTAATTTTAAGCAGTTCAGAGCAAAGACCTCAACATATTTTTTAAGTACTGAAAGCTTTGGTGTCACCCAGCGCCAAAAAATGTGTGCTATTTGAGCAAGTTAGACCTGTCGTCAAATATCCAGCCTAAATTCAAACACACAGAGACACTTTTCACAAATAGAGCTATCTGCATCTCCACTTGGCAAAACGGTGAGGAAAAATCTTGCACTAACACCTGGTAACCATTATGGCAATGAGAGACAGAAGAGGTTAAAATGCTGTGATTGGGTGGGGGATGGGGTGGGGGTGGGGGAGAGAAATTCACACTTCTTCACTGGGACTTGCTAATGTCTCTGACCCCTCCATGCATAAACAGTTTAATTAACATGTATACATAACTCTCACTTTAACTGCTCATGGCATGTCAAATCAAAGTGTCTGTCAAAGCTGTAAAACAGCAAGTTGATACGTTGCAGGTCCCTGGTTCAAATCCAACTCTATAGCTGCTCCAGCTGGCCAGAAAAGCTGGCAAGATGTGAAGACAGAGAGAAATACAGGTATATGGGCAACCTGCCACTCAGACTGTTAGAAAAGGTAAACACCGCCCAATAAAAGCTCAGCAACACCATCTCGAGGTTCACATGGAACAATTTGGTGCATTTCAACAAGTTTTCAAAGTATGCATGGCACAAACATTATTAAATTTGAAATTAACAGTCAAGTAAATTACAGTTATATTCATTATTAGTGCACATTTATACATAATGCATTACTTACAGTCTATACAACTGCATTATACTGATTGTGTAACAGGCAGGGTCAAGACTGACGGCCTGATGAAATTAGATGCAGTTTCATATCTTTTGACATCTAAGTTGACATTCCAGGGTCACCCAGTTGTGTTGAACTATTTAATTCAGCTCTCAAATGTAACAGTTTAAAAAGACTTTCTGTAGGAAAAGGACCAAGGATGAATTTGTTTCCATTCTAATGTTCACAATTAAGAAAAGTCAGATAATTATTTGAGAAAAGTTTTTAGGATTCCTGGATTCTTGTCATACACGTGTCCAGTCAGTCTGGGTTATCAAACAGAGAAATGGACCCCACCAAGCACGCTAGCCTGCCTCAACTGAGTAAATCGCTAAAGAGGAAAAGTGAGAGTACACACACACGGACACACACAGAGGCAGACACTGAGGCCAGGAGTAACACCAGTACTGGTGTGTCATGGCTCAGGAGAGGAGGGAGAGTTATTAGCTTAGCCCTGAACCACCTACTTAATATAGGGGCAGGCGGTGATCGCTAACAGAGCCTGGCAGAGGTGACAGCTTTTGGCCCTGCTTGAGGAAATCCAATTGAAAAGCAGCCAAGAGGAACAACAAGCTCGAAACAGATGTTGCTTGCTACCACCAGTGCAACTTGGGTACACATAACCCAGCTGTAACAAACCGCGATGGCATGGCTGACACACAAACGTAGAGAAGAGAAATGACAATGTTGTAGCTTTTTTTTTTGTCAAATCTTAAAAAAATGTTTTGTGTAAACGTGATTATGCAAGAGCACAATCAGGCAATTGTGAATGGCTCTCAGGTACTACTATATCAAACTTTAGTTTAATATCAAACTTTACTTTAATATCTGTAAATCTAACTAAAGTGTAAAACATTTTCCCCTAAAGGTTGATTTGCTGTGGCAGCCATCTTGAATTTGGTTAACTCCAAAAGATAATCAGCTGTAGCTATACAGTATATATCCAAGGTTTATTTTCTGAAAATGTAATTAAAACCCTTCCAAGGTTCATGAAACACTTTGGTAAAAGACAAAAAGAATGCAAACACACCCAGACACAGGCAAAAACTTAATGGTCTGCCTTTTGCTTTTCAGCAAACACTGCTTCAAGAGTTTCAACAACATCAACCATGTTTAATTGGGGTAAGAGTCCTCATTTTATGAACCAGTGCAAGGTAAAAATAAATAAATAAATAAATAAATAAATAAATAAATAAATAAATAAATAAATAAATGAAATATTATAGTGAAAGCCAGGATGAGTTAAAAATATTAAATAGGTAGTCATGAAGTAAAAAATACAGCATATATCAATGAGCTAAGCAGTGGTCTCTGTCACTGTTGATTGTTGTGCCAGGGGAGACGAGGTACTATCATGTGAAATGGGAACAGTGGAAACAATTCTTCCATTTTTGTGCCTGAAGCTTATTATCAAACAAAATTAAAACAAAATATTTTATGAATACATGGCTTAAAGTGCTTTTCTTGATGCATTAACGTTATAAAACCCAAAATTATTATTTTTTTCTTATTTCTTGTTCTTAAAACAAAAGAAATGTGATAAATCAAAATCTGTCCTCCATGTTTTCTGCTTACAAAAACCCTATGGCCACAAAACCAGCAATGTTGACGACTCCTGTTGGACTTCTTGCACACAAAGGACAAAATATTGAATTAGTCTCAAGGTTTTTTTTTTTTTTTGTTTCGTCAGCATTTCGATAATGTAAGTTTAACTTATTTTGTTGATTTTCATTGATTATTCTGTAATTAGTAACTATATTAGAAAATACTTTAAAGAGGGTGCAAAAGAAAAAGGAAAAATGAGAAGAAAGCTGTAAGTTTTGGAGCACAAATCTTAAAGCTGTACTCTCCTGAGAAAATATCACCTAACAACGCAGCCATAAACTGTTCTCATATTTCAACATAGCTTAAAAAAACATAGATGCTCAAATCAACACAGCCATTTGCCCCAATAATGATTGATTTTGGAAAGGACAAGTATACTATAGTGATAATTCATCTCATTTGTTTATTAATTTTTATTAGTGCTTGTAGCAACAGAGCAAGAAAGAAGGAAGAAGAGTGTGAGAGAGAGACGGAAAGAGGAGAGAGAGGGGGTGGGGGGTAAAAATCAATTGTGACATATCTTTATTACCAGTCAATGACAAATGACAACACATTTACCATTGCGCTGGCATTGTGTCAGTGTGTGTCTTATCGATTTTACATCAGAGGGACAAACGTTATTGACAAAGTGCCCAAGAAACAGATGAGCCCTTTATTTTACTTGTTTTAACGTTTAAATAAACCAGAGTGACTAAGAAGGGCTGAGGATCTAAAAAAATGGACTTAATCTTGAGGCATTTACACAAACTTAACCCATTTCAAGACAAGAAAGAAGCTGGTAGCTAGACCATGAACCTCATCATGCAGCACACATGTGGCAATATAATGGGGGAGTGGTAAAACACCAGAAGAAAAGGTCTGAACTGTAAACAAACTAGCTTTTAAACAAGACAATTTAGGGTTGCGTGCCTTAAGCGCCAATAAAAACACAGCTATGGAAAACTGATGCAAACTTGTAACACATGGGTCAAAGCAGCAGTCTTTGAACTGCAGAGGGAAAGCATGCAGCTAGTGCTGCAAGTTGTTTAATTAAAAATACTTAGCTTTTCAGCTGGCTTTTTGGTGTAGCATCTTGTCAAATATAATGTGATCATATTGTCAATCGTCTAAGACATATATAACTGCATAGCTTTACTCTCACAGAAAACAAAAAGAAAGTCCTAAAAAACAGCAACTGGTATGAGGATGATTTGAAAAAAATAGTGGACTCGCATGTGGGTACAAGCTGATTCTAACGTTCAGTCTGAGGCTCACTATTCCTTTTTTCTTTTAGGCCACTTTCGTCTGCAGGAGTTGTCAGGTTTATGTGCAAAGTGGAGGGCATCGAGAAGCCTCGTGACACGTTTAGCACGTTCTGTGCAATATGTTTCGAAGCGATAGGCGCAGTTTGAGCGTTTGACATGTGTGTGGCGCGTCCAAAGCAGCCGACACTGGAGTTAGAAAATCTTAACATTTGCTGCTTAACGCAGCATGTCAACCAATCAGAGAGACTCTGCTATGTGACGTAGCAATGCATTTTCCGATGGGACAGTCTCCTGAATGATGTCCATTAACCTGACACAGATGGACAGGAGAGTGCCTGTCGGTGTCCTGACAGGAGATGTGGGGACTGATGCGGGTCAGCGGCTAATCAAACTGAGTGGTGAAAATAAACAATGTTGTTTCTATGTTTTTAAATTATCTGATGAATTATGAATTGAGCATGACATGCTCTTGCTCTCAGTAAATAAAGCAAAGCCACTTCCTTTATTTCATCCACCATTGTACAGAGACCAGAGGAGGAAAGTGGTCGCGCACATCTAGAGAAATTTTGACGAGCGTCTGACCTCAAAGAGCAAAATGCATATGGTGTGAACCTAGCATGATGCTCACTATAAAACCCACTAAAACATTTGAATCTGAACACAAAGTCTGAACTATGCCCACCCACTAATCCTGGGTCTCAAAAACATACTCAGTGTTGCTTTGACTCATTCATGCATGCTTGAGAAATCCTTGAATCTCTTGTGGTAGACGTGGAGCTGCCTAAACGCTTGCTGGTACAAAGCCCTGCCTATTTGCACAAAGCTGTGCCCCACAGAGCAACCCTCCCCTAAAGCATTATTGTAAAGATGTGCTGAAGTGGGAGAGTCAGAAATGGTAGGTGATTTTTAGAGAGAGACAGAAGCCAATTTCAAAATGTTTAGACAGGCTATGATACAAATTCTTATTACATCATTTTCATATCAATTGAAGGTAACAGTTGCTTGACTGTGGTATAGAATTGAACTTTGTGCCTGGAAAATACAAAATACCCCCCACCCCACCCCTCAAAAAAATTATTAACGATCACCATAAAAAAACTATCAAATGGAAGACTTGGTGCCCACACAAAATACTGATTGAATTTTTAAGTATTTAAATTTAAAACTGCTTCAGAAAGTGCTGTTACAATACCAATTTATTTAAATCCAATGTCCACAAAAACAAATCCTTGCATAATTTACCAACAAATATTTTTATTAACTAGTGTGTACAAATATCAAATTGAATGCATATTTGGTTTGCATTTTTCTACTGGAGTGCAGAGCAGAATGTCTGTGACCGCCAAAGACTGAAGTAACAGGCAACACAACATGAAAACTCTGTGAAAACGAAGGTCTAAATGAGTTATATTTTCACAGATGTCACGCATTCAAAGAAAGCCCTTACATGTTGAACGTATGGCACTGCCAATTATGTTTTACTTCTGGAAAAGCATTGCTTCCTGGATTCTCATAAAATATCTACTTCACTTGTAAGCATTTAGAACCCACTCAAAGATTTAAAGAATTTAATTAATCTCTCTATGAAGCTGGGAGAAAAAAAGTCCATCCAGCATAAGGACATGGCCTTACCATTTTCCAATTATTAGAGAATAAAAGATTTGATATTCATATATTTGCAAACTTGAGATCAAAGTCTAACACTATACTTCTAAACCAAGAAATGTTCTGTGCAGTAAAAAAAAAACCTGCACCTGTGATTAATGAAGCAGTGATTATTATTGATAAAGGGATGTAAAATGGACATTTGAGCAATTTACATTTTTGTAAAAACAGAAAAGTGACTCATGTTCCATCATACATATAACTGTTCTCCTGTTTCTCGCCTACTGTAAGATGAGCAGACTCATGAAAGTTGTTGGAATTGAGAAGTTTTTGATAAAAAGTTGATTAAGTTGAAACAGAAAATAGGAAATATATATGTGTGTGTGTAAAGGTTTATGGATTATCATCTTGCGCTTCATTTTATATGTAACCTCGCCTATGTCTGAGGTGTGAGTAAATAGAAATAAATAATTTGCATATTAGGGAGCAGTATGCTATAAAATTATTTCACAACTATTGGTAATGATTTTCATATTCCACCAAATATGTGCACTTATTACAATTCTACTGGATTTGCAAATGCAAGCTTGCTAGGGGAAAAAAGCAAATATTACTTTTCTTCAATAATCAGTATAATAATATACAGGTCTGAATATATAATAAAAACATTAAACTAAAGTTATTTGTCGACAAAAGAACTTAAGTGGCAGAAAAATTCCACCCAACATTTTGGAAAACTGAACAGTTTGAAAGAGATTCTGAAGTAACCTTGTGTCTTTGTGTGCGTATGAATGAGCAGAATAAATGGATCTTATAAGTGGTTCTATGTGTGTGGACCTGCATAGTCCAATCTCTGGGTTTCTCTGTATTCATGTATTTGTCTTTGTGTGCAAGTGCATGCGAGTGTGCTGCAGCAGCACCATAACAGTAAGGTGTATCCATCATGATAAGCCGGCAGACTCGGTGACTGTCACTTGCAATCACACTTCACTACGGTTCAAAGGACTTCAAAGTGAAAATGAATGGTAGTTCATCGTCATGAAGACTTCATAGATCTTCATTTCTGTCTTCAATTTTGCTCTCTCGCACTGTCTTTTGTTTTTTTGGAACAGAGTTGCATCATATTTTGTAATTGTCTTTTTTTTGTACACACCTTTGTCAAAAATTCCCTATTCCCACTTAAACTTCCCTTAAAAAGCACAAAAAAATTTCAATAATTCAATCCAAGTCTTTAACTAAAAGGAAAAAAATAGAAATATACATATATATTTTTACAAAGTCAGTATGTCAAGACTTAATATCAGGTGAAAGGGTGATGGCATCTTCTTTCTTACGAACACAAAGGGGAAAAAGTCATTGCGCAATTCTGTTTTACAATAAAATAAAATAAATTAATGCACTGTCAGTCTAATTTAGCATATCTACAGGTTTTTTTCTGTGTGCGCGCGTTTTGGACATGGCTGCTCAATATAATGAATAAATATCTGTGTCATGAAAGAAAAATAAACTGAAAGCCAAAGAAGTAAAAAATAAATAAATAAATCAGCAAAAATATCTGGGTGATTTGTTAAAATTTAGATTGGACTCATTTATTTTTTTATTTTTAATATAAACAAAACATTACAAGTTTTGCATAAAAGAGATTGGGTTTCATAAATACACTCAACCTTTTATTAAACAAAACTCCTTATTTTAAAGGAAACTAATTTGTTTTGTTTTAATCAACTGGAAGTAATTATTTCTGGAAAAAAAAACACAACGTAATTTAATGTATTTTTTCAAATTAGAGATAAGCTAAAAGTTTGATTACTATAATAAAATGTGAAATGAATGAAAAAGTTCAATAATGGTGATGATGCAAACATTGAAGTACTGCTGAGGCGTCTCTTTAATCTAGTAATGACTTAGAAATGACAGTGTGTTTAAAGCTGTGAAGATCAGGCTACGGCTCTCCCTGCCTGGTTCAGGCTCTGTTCTCACTCTCCGAGCTATTTGATTGGCACATGCTTTCACTTAATGAGGGATAATTACTAAGTAAAACAAGTTGGAGACCACATCTGCTCAGTGTAAGAAGAAGTCCAGACCTGGCGCAATCCGTTGAGCGAGGTTTTCAGGATATGCGAGTGAATGCTTTACCCACCATCACTGACTTCTCAGTCCAAGAAAAACCCACCAGGACCCACCCCCGCCATGCCCCCACCCTCTCTGCCCCGACGAGAAACAGATATAATAGGAATCAGCATGTGGCTGTAAACACGCAGCGGGAAGAGTGCATATCTGTGTGTGCTGACATACATTGGAAATGACCAGGGTATCTGTCGAGGGCTGGCTAGGGGCCACAGCAGGAAGGGCAAAAGGCCAGCAGGGACAATCGACATCCCAATCAGCGTCCTGCTGCCAGAGCTGTTGTTCTCCATCGCCAATCTCCACTGTTGTGTTTACTTTCACACAATGCTGTACTGAAACGGCAGTAAAATACTCAGGTAGCCGCCCTGCTTCCCAGACACCTTGACAAACTGCACATAAATCATCTCTGCGTGGAATAGAGCGTTAATAAATGGTTTCTAGATCACCTGTCCCTGAACACAGACAGTTGTCTTAATTAATACTAATGGTAAACAAACGTTTTAATGAAGAACTTGCGGTGTCTGGAAATTCAATACACTGAACTGACACGATTTAGCTATTTTTTAAAAAGATATAAAAAGGGAAAAAAACATTTACATGCGGTCTCTAAACTTTTCGTCAATTAGTGAGGAAAAGAGGAAAAAAAGTTGTGGACAAAAGCAATTAAAAGCAAAAATATTTTTTCACTATTAAAACGGTGTTATTTTATGTAAAACAAATATGATTTCCAGCAGACATCATTATTCTAGACTGATTTTTTTAAAACATTGATTTAACAGGAAAAGATTACTAAAAATTAAGCCTGACTCAGCATAATTGCTGTTTTACAGCAGGTTCCTGTTCCGCAGCACACAAAACACTCAGAAATACGGCATCACAATCACATCATTATACACCATAGACACAAAGACAAACAAGCATACCAAATTTCAGGAAGGCAGCATTTGCAAAATAGGACGTCTAAATATGAGCACAACAGTTTATGTTTTGAAGAATGTCATTCCATGCTTTAGTATAAACATAGAAGAAAGACCTCTGGCCGTTGCAGTTTTTAAAAGTTGGTAATATCAGTTGTCCTTTTGTAACAGATCTAGTTGAATGACCACTTCCAGAATTTGATTTGGGCAGCAATGCACAGAGAGTTCCATAATTGGCACCTTGGAAGATCTGAAAATATACAGTAAATTATTACCACTATTCAAAACATAATTCTGAAAAAAAAAACAAGGCATCAGACAATGAAAGAACTGTACAGTGATGTGTCCAACCAGGAAGTTTTTTATGAATTTTGTAGGCCCTGTTGTAGAGCCTAACTATGG
>NW_013952475.1:404587-406455 GCF_001266775.1 Austrofundulus limnaeus
AAATAAAATCAAAGACAAAGAAAAAACAATAAAAAAGTTTTTTTTTCCACCAGGGTGACCCCTACTATGTTTTGAGGAATGTCATTCCATGCTTTTGTATAAACATAGAAGAAAGACCTCTGGCCGTAACAGTTTTTAAAAGTTGGTAATATCAGTTGTCCTTTTGTAACAGATCTAGTTGAATGACCACTTCCAGAATTTGATTTGGGCAGCAATGCACAGAGAGTTCCATAATTGGCACCTTGGAAGATCTGAAAATTTAGATTAATACCACTATACAAAACATAATTCTGAAAAGTCAAGGCATCAGACAATGAAAGAACTGTACAGTGATGAGTCCAACCAGGAAGTTTTTTATGAATTTTGTAGGCCCTGTTGTAGAGCCTAACTATGGGTTCTAAGATTTCATTTGTTGTAAGAGACCAAACGGGTAAACAGTACAACATGGTTGAGAGGATAATAGCATGAAGATAGATATTTGAAACAGAAGATGTCAGATTGGATCTAATTTTTGAATAAACGTATAATTTCTGTTTCAACTTAGTGGTTAAGACTTGTACATGATCACGATAAGTCAAATGAGAATCCAAAGTAATTCCAAGATATTTGTAGGTAGTGACAATATCAAGGGGTTTGTTTAAAAAAGTGAGATTTGTTATATTGAAATGTCTCCTGGGTGAGGAAAAATACATGCACACAGTTTTTTTTTAAGATTAATTGACAAAAGATTATCTTGAAGCCAACCATGAAATGTCTGAAGATCTGCTTGTAACTGACTATTAATAGATTCAATATTGAAATCAGACAAAAAAGAACAGTATCATCAGCATACATTAAAATATTTGAATACTTCAATATTTTTTGAAGGTCATTTATGTATAATAGGAAAAGCAACGGGCCCAGTATGCTACCCTGCGGAACTACCACAGAACAGGGCAGAGACCCGGACACAGAGCTTCCATGTTTCACAACCTGATACCTATCAGTCAAATAAGAGGAAAACATTTGTATTGCAGATGATGAAAGTTGAAAAGAAATCAACTTTTGTAAGAGAGTTTAATGATCAACTCTTTTAATAAAGCAAACATGACCTTGCTTAAATTGAATTCAACAAAGTATTTTTTGTTTCACATTCATAAAATGTAACTGATATATCAACTAATATAAACTTTATGACATTGAATTGGAGTAGAATAAATGTTAAAAAAAACGTTTTAAAACAATGTAAAAATTAGTAGATCTTTATATTATTATCATTATTATTAGTATTTTTATTAGTCTACAAAACTTTTGACTAATTACTTCATAAAGTAGCACTGGGAAAAGAATAAAAACACGATTTATGGAAGGAATTTGTTGGATTAAGTCACCTGCAGTGTACCTTTTATTTAATTTGCAACTTTTGGGGGTGGAGATGTTATATAAACAGATATGAAACTAAAAGAAAATTCTGGAAGATTCAAACATGTTATGGGGGACAGCAGACATGGAAACATGGACCATTATCTGGTTAAACAGGCTGTAAAAATGAAAATATATTTGTTACAAAGAGTTTTGTGCTTCAAGACAAGGAGGAGTAAGTTTTGTGACAAGGAAATGTTCTAAAGAAATGATTATACCTTTGTTATGGTGGCCATCTTGGAAAACATTTGGTCAGTAAAAGAGGAAAAATTACACATCAAAAATAAGTGAAAAACATTTTCTTTCCTGATGTCTGTGGTTTTATAAGCTGTGTGGATGTAATGCTTTGGAAAAAGTGAGGATTAATTTTTTTTTGAATTTTGGCTGTTTGTTGGATTGCTGAATGCCCCCAACCTGTGAATCATTTTTATGATTATTAATATTTACATACATACATACATATATAT
>NW_013952475.1:406571-416246 GCF_001266775.1 Austrofundulus limnaeus
TATATATATAGAGCCCTCAGTGAAGTTTCTGTGTTGAAGCATTTAATAATTACAGTATTTGAAACATTTGGACATAGTTGAACATCTGTCCAAAAATAAATTGGACATTGGATTATATTATGTCTCAAATATTCATTTTTGACATTACAGTTACCAAATTTAAAATGATTATAATAAGCATCTGTAATTAGCCAAATATACATATTTTCCTTAATACCTCCTTCCTATCATGTTCAGGGTCACTTTAAAAATTATTTTGATTTTAGTGTATTTTAACTTCAATAACTGAATACTAGTTACAACTACAGATGATATGGTTGCTGAAGTTAAAAATTCAAATTAATAACTTTAAAAAGAGACCAGGTTTGTGGATTTATTCTTAGGGGTTCAAGAGGTGTACTTCATTTATTTTGTGTATGCTTTCTAAGCCGTTTTAAAGAATTTTAGGCCCGACGGTCTGCACATGTTAAGTAGTTAAATTTTAACCAATACTGAACAACGTTTTGAACTGAGAACATCATCGTTTTTTTGTCAGCACCGTCTCAGCATCTCTGTGCCACMCAGACACTAAAAGAACAACAGTGTTTTGCTTCCCTGCCCTGATCTGACCCAGTTCTCACTAATTACCCCCAAAGTATACATCAAAGTGGAGTAAATCTACAGATCAGCTTCGATGTGTCAGTGTAAAGAAAACCAGGACTATTCCTGACCTGATCACCCCGAACCATACCTGATATGGTTGTTTAAGGCTCTTCGTGTTTGTGTGCGTGCGCTCATGCCAAGTGGTGTCAGTTAATACAAAAGGCAAGGCGGTGAACTTATAAATAGAACGCTCATTGTTTCGACACGGGTAATTTCTGGTGTCGGAGTAGTTCCTGATGCTGTCGGCGGTGCAGACTGAGTGAAGAGGGAATGTGTGAGAGTGAGGTCATAAAGTTGAAGAGTCAGCTGTTTGCTGACATGAACACATACGCATAAAAGCACAGACAAATATACTGTTAAATGCATCAAAGCAGGGATGAAAAAAAAAACTCAGCTATGCAATACGAAAGAATTGTCAGTCTCTCTTTTTTCTAACACACAACTGCAAACACGGGTCCACTTGGGCCAGGGAAGAAGGGATGGTTTGCTTTCTTATGACACAGTCCATTACTAAATTGAGCTGGCAGGTAATTCTAAGCCAAATAAACACTTGCAGGTTTAACACAAGGAGAGGTCTTTAGAGGTGGTAGTGCAATGACAGGAATTCTCTCGCATTTTTTGACAGGAAGCTTATTATTTCCACTGCTTTATTTTTGCAGGCCAGGTTTTTTAGAACTGATCTCTTCAATAGCATTTCATTCCCACCCAAAATGAAAAAAGGCCAGTCTATCTTCATCTAAATTGCTTCCACTCTTAGTGCAGTTTTGCTGGTCTGCCTCTGTACAGCTAGACTTAATATTTACATTACAAGAAAACGATGAATGCTGATATATATATTTTACAGCCTTTCTTACAAGATGTTTTCAAGTCATTTCAAGAATATTTTGGTCACCGTCTTTACAGGAATCTTCTGCACAAAACTTTGATGCTAACATTCAGAATCAAGCATCCGTCTGTATAAAATCTTTTATTTAAGCTCCTGAGCACTCAGAGTTATGAAATATTTACCACAGCTTTTTTAAACAAACAAATAAAATAAAGTAAATATAAAAAAAGATGAAAGGAAAACAAATAAAACAAGTGCAAGTTAAAAAAAGCACTATGAATATACTAGTTGAATAAAGCTTTGCTTCATTCCTATTATAAGTGCCATCTCCAAGAAGCGTAGTGGGAGTCTGAGCTGACCTTGGTTTCCTGTTTGAATATTATTTTAATGGCATGCTTGGTAAATGAGAATGCAACGCTAACAGTGGACTTTTTTTCCTTTTCTTATCTTCCCGGGCAGTAGGGACGCAAACAATCTTGTTTATTTGCTTGCTAATCCCACCTTATAATCATCAGAGACATCAATTAAAAAATAGATTTCTAAATAAATCTGCAAAACTTTTCATGTGACTACAAAAACTATTTCTGTCCCTCTGGGACACAGACCCCWTAAATCACTTTTTTAAATTGTAAAGGCTTGCTTCGTGTATGAAATGCGCGCAACATTATGTATCATGAAGTCCTTAAGTGAACCCTTTTATCCCCATGTGTCGTGTAGCAATACATGAGACTGCTGTCCACTGTTGTGAACAATGTTCAAAGCCTAACTTGTCAATTATGCTCACTACAACTTTTATTTTTATATTAAATTGCATTGTTTTATATACCATACCTACTTTTTATACTAATAGGCCATGTCATTAAAATCAACAGTACATTGTTTTTTTTCTATTTTCCCACAGTGGATTACTACTGGGATTATCACTGTAATGAAAAAATAAAATTATATCAAAACTGGTGATGCTCAGTACTTTTAAACCAGCATCTGCATGCTCATTCACAAAGAGTAACAGGTGTGGTAAGGGGAAAATTATTCATTGTAATAATTGTTGAAAAAAAAAATAAGCGCAGACAGGTGCAGGGACACGTCAAGAACACTAACAAGGCAGGAAAAACAGGAGAAGAAAAGTGCCTCTGAATGGGCCAGTTGTGTAGGTCCATATGAGAGAATAGGCGTTACATGAGTGTGAAACTAGATCCAGTTTTCCTGTTTTTGTTCCTTCGGTCAAATGAGAAATAAAAATAAATAGCAACTGTGCATTCATTGTATTATATCAGTTTTGCAGTTATGCAGTAAGGAATAAAGTAGATATATTTTCTTACTCGGTCAGTACAGATGTCATAAAAGCATTGCTTACACAACAAATCTCCCATAAAGCAAAAATCAATAAGAAGAGCAACACTCTATTGATCATATCTATACGGTGGATACTCACTGACATCTACTCTGTGTGAGTGAGTGTTGATGTAAGTTCAGTAACAATGCCATCATTTTAATGTCAAACATATCTGTTCTGAACAGCAAGCTGTTTTCACATTATGCAAAATCAGTTAGGTAAAGTTAAAAAAAATACAATAGAATGAAAATAAGCTTTGTAAAACCATAAACTTTTTTTCTTTTTTTAACTGCTCCCATTTAATGTGTGAGAAAACAGAAATGCAGTTGTATTATTTAACAAGGTTTTATACATTTTGTCCAAGAAAAAACTTATCGTCTTTTTTGTTGGATGTTTTTAGTAGATTTTCAATAAAATATACAACATTTATTGTTTAAAAACATCTTTATTTCTGAGTGAAATAAATCTCAACTTCAAAGCTTTACCACTGGTCTGTTTGTTAAGAAAAATACGAATTAACATGATATGTATAGCAAACCAAAATTGACATAAATAAAAATGGAAATATAAATATAAATAAACACACTTAAAAGGTACCAATTAATTTAAAAACTGAGAACTTTACTTCATGTTTTAGACCTTAATTGACCTTCAAATTTATTTTCCAGCTTAGTTCCAACAAAATATATATTTTAGCACAAAATTAAATTTTTACTGTTTTTAAAAAAGGTATATATTTTTTGTTTTTCATTTTACTTTCTCCATGCATTTGTGTCTCTTAAATGTTTGTATTTTGTACTTTACCTTTTGCAGTTCTTCCTCATTATGCAAATAAGGTGGGCTGTAATTTTTGGTTTAGCTCCTCTGCTATTGGAGGCAGGAAGGAGCAGGATCCATTGTGATCAATTGTGCATGATTGTGCTGCCTCAGTTGTGCTTAAAGTTTAAAGTCTAATTCAAAACAAAGGCAAAAGTAAAAAAAAAATTCTCCTTGCCTTTTTTTAAACTAAACTTTAAGCTGAACTTAAGGAGCACAAGTAAAAGGAAAACCAATATACATTTTTAAAATCAGTAAAACTTAAATTATGTGCTAATATATATAATTTCTTGGAACTAAGCAGGAAAAATATAATTAAATAATAAAACATGAGGGAAAGTTCTCATTTTAAGTTTTAATTAGTGCATTTTAAATGTATTTACTTATTTATTGGGCCATTTATACATTTCTGTTTTTATTTTTTTAATTATGTCAGTTTCGGTCCTCCGTAGATGTGAAGATTGAGATCTTAATATGACAGAAATGAAACAACTAAGAAAATTGTTGATTTTTGTGCCTAAAAGGATTTTAATTGGAAGGCACAGGGCTGCCCCCCACAGGAAGCAAAGCATCATAACAGGAAAAAGAAGGCATTTAAAAAAACACCTTTTTTGCAAAGTCACTAAAACTACTGACAGAGACTTCATAAGTGACTTCAAGAGAACAAATGTTATCCTAATTTTTTTATCAGCTCCCTGACTTCCTTCACCTCTCTTCTGTCGTCTTCTCCTTCTCTGAACCTCAAAGTTATTGATAGTTTAAAGTTATGGGCTAATAATAAGATGGACACTGCACGGCCAGGAGCCTATTATATCCAGGTAATAGATAGTACAGGGATTTTGAATGACATTACCCAGAGATTGGGTGACAAAGGATGGAGAAATTTATGGCCTTCTCTAAGAGCACCCATTCTCCTTTCCCTTGCTGATAAGAGAGCAGATGAGCCGTGACTGTTTTTATGGTGAAGTTGTTCATAAATTAGAAAAAGTACAGGCTCAGAACTGAAAGTGTCAATAACTTTACACCAAAACATTCAAAGTATTAGTACTTTTAATTTAGATGTTCTTTAAATTAAACTAAATGTGCATATGTTGGAATATGATTTTTTTTTTTTACATCTGCTGACCTATGTTGTAGTTCATACCATCTAAATAAACTGTAATGTTTCTTCTTTTTTCTCCTTAAATGAAAAATTAGTTTGAAGAACACTGTTCAACTTTAAAATAATAAAAGGTTTCTTTAGTTGTAGGAGGCAGGTTGCTTGTTATATTCTGGCCTGTAGACTAATAACACACACATAGATCTTCTGTTGTCAGAATTAATCAAGAACAGACCAAAATTTTATATTTTATATTAAATATATACAGTATATACAGTATATATATATATATATATATATATATAATGATTTATACTCTCACTCAAGCAGAGCATTGTTAAGGTGAAGAAAATTCAAGCAAAATGCTAAATCTGGTTGCAGTTTGTCTGTTTTACACTGATACCTGCTTTGCTGTGTCTGCTTGTAATGGCTTGCTTATGTATAGAGAATAATAATAGCAACAGTCGAGACACTTTACTGTTGTGAGAATGGAAGGAGGAGAAGAGGAGCGAGATGGAAGAGCTATGAAAAAGGCTTGTCAACATTATCTGTTTTATTGATTTCACAGTAAAAGCTTGCTGCTTAAGCTTTATGTTGCTGTGGCTGGCCCCATTGAAAATACAACAGTAGCAAATAAAAAAAAAAAACATATCCTCAAACACTTGCTATTAATTTGTTTATTTACTTGTTTTATTGCTTGTCTACCAGGTTTTGCAAGTGTCATTATTACAGTTCTAAAGATTTAATCATTTTATGAGAGCAAATTAGTGGAGAAAAAGATCAATGACAGCGAAGTCAGTGAGGCTTTCTGCAGCAGGATACAGTAACACAGGACCTTATTACAACATTTAAAACAATATCAAAAAAAAGATTAAAGCTATGGTCATAAGCTTCTTTATACTGCTTTACCACAAAGGGAAGCTTTTAATTAACATTATAAAGTGCCTCAGAACCATAAAATGTAATAAAACAGCATGTCTCCATCTTATAAAATATTAATATTTGAATTTGAGAATATACATTTCAAATACAAACTGGTATACCCCATAATCCTAGTATTATACAACAGTTATTAGCAGATTCTTTCAAAATAACACAATTCTTCCTAAAAACACTTGTCCTAAAAATAAATTACTTCATAGAATCTGCCATTTAATAAAATTTGTTTCCTACACACAACTTCAAATATTTCCCTTTTCCCCCAACAACAACAAAAACACTACGTTATAGTCAGTGTGATGAGTTTCCTTCACTCCAGACACAAAACAGGTGCTGAAGTAGGAGAAGTGTGGTTTCTAAGCCTCCATCGATCCAGACTAAGTGTTTGAGGGCTCTTTAACTCACTCTCACTCAAGGCTAGTTGATTTGGGAAGGCACTTAATGTTGTGGACCTCCCATGTATATGTGTACATTTATAAATTTAGCGAAAGGTTGTAGAAGCCAGATTGGAACAGAACCTTAGTGACACTGAAGTCTCATGTGGACAAATAGCTTGCCTCTGTTCTCACTCACTGTTAGATAAGGGTTCATCATGAGGTGCCTAAAGTTTTAGGACACAACACAACTCACTTTCACAAAATAAAATACTGAAAAGAAAGGAGTGAGACAGGACTTTTTAGCTGATAACTGTTAAGATATTTTTGTTGTCATCATTTGAAGAAATATCAAGAGTTTTTTACTCTGATAAGAAACTTCATACTTCTTAACTTGTGATGTTCGTCTGAAAGATCTTATACATATGCAGTATTTTCAGCAAAACCTTTGCAATTTTATTTTGCTGAGAAAAAGCTTTAAAGACATATGCAAAATCCACTTTTTAGTCATAAAATACATTTTTACATTTAGTTGTGTGGAGTTTCTAGGGGTGCAGAGAAGTTGAATTTACTCTCTCCTGGTGCTGCATAGGTATCTTTATATTCTGTTTGGATCATATTTTTCAATCCATTCAGTTTTCTCTATTTTCTATGACATTTTCTGAACTATTAAATCACAGTTTTTGCAGCAGAACTTCAAAATAAGGTCAGGACTTGCCAACTACAATTTTGTGGTCTTCATTCTCCTCTGGCTCTGGGTCAGACTTTGGCTCCAACATGTAAGGCTGGATGGACACGTCTTTGATGACATCTTTTGATTAATCTGTAAATAAAAAGTTTCTGCGCTGCTATATACTTGTAAACACCCCTTTTAAAACTAGAATGGACCACTCTAGAAGCTGGAGGTGTGCAGGGTGTAAAGCCTCTCATTTGCTTTTAAGGAGACAGCCTCAAAACGAGTTGATCTGAGACACAGCTCAGAAAAGGGGTGAAAGAAGGGCTTGTGGAGTTACAATAAGTAGGAATTCAGACCAAAGCATTGCAGTTCCACTTTATATAGACCCCAAATGAACGATCTGAATGTGAAATTAAAGGATTTAAAAGCATGATGTGTCTTCTTTACAATATATTGTCAAAAAAAAAAAGATGTCACTATTATAGCTAAACAGGCAAGAAAAAGAAAGTGGCATTTGTTAAAGTTTCATAAAATCATATTGTCACAGCCATATCTGCAATTCTTAACTACCGGTAATAAAAATGATAGGATGCAAAAAAAATAAAATAAACTTTTTATTATTGTATTGTTATATATTCAACCGTAAAATAAACTGCCAGGCAGACTAAGAGGGAAGATAAACTGAATGGACAGCACCAGACAGAAATATGTATGAAATAAAGTAGAAATCCATAATGCATATTAACATGTTTAGTCGTTGTATAACAAGAGCCCAGTAAAACCCCATGTCTTAATTACTGCAGACATGAAAAAATATAATTAGATATGAGAAACTATTTATGGCAACCAAGAGATCTGACTTAATGATCAGAGCGAAGCTAAGACTTCTATTGATTTTCCTGTTAAAAATACAGCTCAATTAAATATAGCACTGATTAAAAGACTTGCAAAGGCTCAGGTTCCTCTGCTTCCCCAGCATTTCTACAGATGTAGAAATGCTGGGGAAGCAGAGGAACCTGAGGTTGCCCGCTGCAGTGAAAGAAGCACGCCCAAGCATTCTTCAGAAGTGTACTGAAAAACACTACAAAGCAAACAGTTTTGGATAACCGTTACTTCCTCTGGGACCTTTGTCATAAGCACATTAGCATTTGTATAATAGAACAAAAATATAACAAATCTATAAAAGCTACAATGCTTTAAAACTTAATAAAACAGTTATTAAGATGTATGGTTTTGTCAATAAAAAAATGCAGGCCTCCAATTTCTAAGCAAAAACTAATTAAACAAATCAAACAAAAACTGCAAACCCACTTTTCTTGTTAAAATGATTTTTTTTTGGCAGAAGCCAGATGTCAGCTCTTTTTACCCTCTTTTTGCATCAGCCTTGTCACTGACAAATAAAAACCTTGACAGGATTTTTTTTCTGTATGGTGAACTGCAGAGACACATGTATAATTGAAAACCTTTCTGTTTTTGATTGGTGGACAAACATGTTGCAAATTGTTACTTTAAGTTACAAGTTGTCACACAGTTGTCATCTCAGTTATATAGTTCTTCATAAGAACAGATGAACTGTATATGTTTTGTCATAGACACTTCCATATTGTTTTAGTCACAATATTAAAATATATTTCTTATATCTTAATATGTGTGCCACCAAACTAGCTGTAAGTTGAGGGGAAATGGTCACAGGACGAGTGGTATGAATATTTAGAAATTCAGTTCTTTAGAATTATATAATAATGGGTTTTATGAATCACTTCTTATTAGTTGTGTTAAACAAATTCTAGATAAATGGGGATTTTCTTATACCCGGCTAGAACAGAAATGTGATGATAATTTAATTAAATGCTAAGTTAAACAGAGACTTAAGGATCAATTTATACAGAAGTGGACAAGTGGCAATGAAATGTCTGCGTGTGATCTTTATGCCAAGTTAAAAAAAAGATTTGACAAGTATTTACTGCAAATAAACCAGATACACACACACAGTATATATTCAGTATGTCATGTGATCTTAGGTTAGCTAATTGTAAAATACCCAAAATCACTGTGAGATAAGAAAGCAGGTTGTGATTTCATGTCCACAGATGAAATGTAGAATAGAAAAAAAGTACTATGTGAATTCCCAATTCAAGCATAAACTGATCTTTCTGATGCAGTTTGAGAATGTTGGAGTGATTTATAAACTGTCCAAAAGCTTGTGTTGAGGCCTGTTTTGAATGAACTTTAATTTTGTGTTGCACTGTCTGTCCATCTGAATGCAGACATGTTTGTTTGTCCATTCCATTCAAAACAGCTCAATGACAGTGAGTAACTTTCTGTGGATCAGGACTGATTCAGAGAATTGTCAAATGGTAAACCAGATGTGTGGATCTGAGAAGTTTGTCTCTTTCTTGCAATTTTTTATTTTCGTCTTTCACTGGACTGACCAGTTTGTGATTCGCTGTTGTGTTTTAGATGTGCTGCTTTTGGAAAGAGATGTTGTCACAATGAATTGAATACAAATCATGAAAGTGAAAATATCAATTCCAGTCTTTATCTTTTTAACTATTTCAACTTTAGTGCCACACCTATTTTTTATGTTTGAACCACAGTTTGTGCAGTTATTTTTTTATTTATATTTTTATTACTGCTTTCTCTTACTTTAGGCACTATTCTAGTTCTACAGACCTTGAATGATTATAAAAGGTAATTTATCACATAGAAATCTTCCACATATAAGATTGAATGTTTGATTTTTATATTCATAGAGTTTGAGACGAAACTTATTTTTTGTAAAAAAAAAAAAAAGGTGATACACAGAACCTTGGGACATGCAGTTTGTTTTTCTTTCTCTGTTGTTATTTGGAACCAGTGGGGTGACATCTGCAGTGGTTCTGTGGGGTGTGTGTGTGTGTGTGTGTGTGTGTGTGTGTGTGTGTGTGTGTGTGTGTGTGTGTGTGTGTGTGTGTGTGTGTGTGTGTG
>NW_013952475.1:416264-418016 GCF_001266775.1 Austrofundulus limnaeus
GTGTGTGTGTGTGTGTGTGTGTATATACCTGTAGGGAATTAAGCAGGATAAAGAGGTAGGCCATGACGATAGAAAACGGCACCAAAACTCCACACAGCCATGTCAGTCCGAGGATCGGCAGCAACACCAACACTGCTTTCACTGCAGCCCTGTGCTCACACACAAACAAAAAAAGTTCTTTAGAAACTGAAAGCATATTCAGAAGTTAAATCTGAGCAGTCAAAACACTCACAGGATAAAAATGGAATATTTAATTTGCAAACACGTAGAATGAGTTTAGCTTGAGAAATGATCAAGCTGGGAAAATGTTCAATAAAGTTTTCATTTGAGGTTTTTTTTTAATGGTTAAGAACGGGAAAACCTGTTTGTATATCCAGGCAGGACAAATAAAATTAAAGTTGGAAATATTAATTATATGTAGCATGCACTGAATCAAATTTTATGAACTGGTACTGGATAATTGAAGATAAGAATAATCTGAATAAAATATCTATATATATTTAAGCTAGAMCTACAGAAAGGAAGATGTATGCAAGTGTTCTGATTTTTCTCCAATCATAATGAGCCTAGTTACTTTCTTTTTCAATTTCAGGTCTTTTTGGACAAAGCTAAAAAGTTCTGGCAGGCTGCTTGTTCCATATACAAAACTCTGTGGGCAGGAAAGCTCATGAGGTGACAACTTCCCACATTCAGTCTAACTTAATTCTGTTTAGAGGGGAATTAGTTTCCTGCTCATGTGACTGCCAAACCACAACAGCTGTCTGTGTATTTGTGTGTTTGCGACAGGTCATGCAATGAAACCTAGTATTTTCTACAGATAAATGTGTTTGAGTTTCTGAGACGATCACCATCAACATGGTTCAAGGCCTGCTTGCTTTGAAAAAATATTTTGTGCACCCCAGTGAGCCTAAGCAGTGGCACATATTAAAAGGGAAAAAAAATCACACTGCATAACTGATATCATTTTTTACTGTTACGATACAGTATACAGGATTTACTATTTTCACTGAGCAAATCTAAAATCAACCATTAGAAATAGGAGTAGAAACATAAAAAACAAAGTAAAACAATTTGTTATTGCATCAATAAGAATAAGGTGCTATACAGTACATATTAAAAGTTGCATATATATTAATCTGAACACATACAGTATCCAGTCAAATAATCAACAATGTTCGCCAAAAACACATAAACTTATATTACAGAATTCCAAAAGTAATTATTTAATTTAATTCACTATGAAGATCAATGAGACTAAAACCTAAACAAATATAAAAGTCTATAGGAGAAATTTTTTTTTGACAGCTTCAAGATATTATTTTAATCAAAACATGAAGCCCCCTACYCTACATCTAATAACATAATACCGGTAGGACTTATACTACAACAATCATTAATTTTAATATAGCACTTTGTGTTTTTTTTTTACTCATCATTCTTAGACTTACCATACTGATCCTAAAATAATACAACTAACWGAGGCTGCCAAAGCATGCGCCTAGATGCCAAGCCGCCTGGGTGCAATACATTTTTAAAAGAAAATAAATGTTGCCTCCTAGTGGCCACTACCTGATTTGCTCATAGGCTTGCTCAACAGGACTCGTGCCCAACCCAAGCATGATGGACCTTCTTTTAGCTGTGGAGATGGTGATRATCACCACTCTGGTCAGGACAAAGATATTCACCTGAAAAAAACAAACAAACAAACAAAAAAAATAAATAACAGAAGCTCTGATATAAGAAGTAACCATG
>NW_013952475.1:418091-433587 GCF_001266775.1 Austrofundulus limnaeus
AATAAATAAATAAATAAATAAATAAATAAATAAATAAATAAATAAATAAATAAATAAATAAATAAATAAATAAATAAATAAATAAATAATGTAAAGTATAGAAATGCAGCTGAATTTTTCTAAAGTTGCAAAAGCTATAAAGGTGAAAAATAAAAAAAATAGCTATAATTGCTAACTTTTACTCAACATTTATATGATATACCATTTTATGTTTTATTGAYACCATTCATGTTGGTAAGGACTATAACCACGGCATGTACACATCTGTCAAAAACACAACAACTGTAATCATTTTAGAAAAGAGGACATGGATGGATAAATTGCTGACCATAATGATGAAGATGACAGGCCCCACAAAGCCCCAGATGATTCCATTCTGGACACTGAGCCAACAGTAGTCATCAGCTGAGTATTTCTCAAAGGCSGATGCTAGCGTGATGGTAACTATCAGCACTGGCAGGCCTGTTTGTAATTAAGAAAAATAGAAATAAAAAACACAGAGTAAGGAGAATTAAGAGTTGAAATAAGTAAATTATAACCCAATGAACCCATTCACAGATTTATTTGTACAAATACTTGGGTTTATAAAGCCACAGTACCCCAGCCGATGAGATAGTAATACTTCATATGATGATCCTCGCTCAGGTTGACAGCTACTACTTTGCTCCAGAGCAACAGACCTTCCACCAGCATCCAGCTGAAAGCTGCCATGAAGAATAGATGAAGCAGTGCAGCAACAAGTGTGCATCCCACCTTCAAACAAGCCAACACAGGCATGGAGACAAACGCACAGGTTGTGTTGCATTTTAAAACAAAACTGTGTGTACAAATAATTTATAGCTTTACAGGCAAAAATAAAAGTTTATATGAAAATAAGTGTATATGGTTGAGTGGCTGAAGTCAAAGGACGAGGAAGGGGCACAGCCCCTTAAGAGAACACTTAATACTAAACTATGTCCAGCATATGAATGCAACAGTTGTGGTTGCCTGTGTCATGTCAAAAACATTAGTTATTATGTGATTTAATCTCTTTTTATTGTGTATCTACCTATAAAAATTAAGCTTTTAGAATGTTTTTATTACTCACATGTATTTTTACATGTGATGACTTACACTAAGAGATGAAAGAAGATGAGTAACCGTTTTGTACAATACCTTACTATGAATGGCTGAGCCGCTGCAGAGCAGAATCACCTGGGCGCAGATTAAAGCTATGCACAGATTTTTATGAGTTGAAGTCCTATCTGATTTGGGAATACTGTAAAGACAAACAAGGACAATATCACAGATGAGAAATGATAAGTGAGTATCACAGAACAGACATCAGAAATGGTAATAAATTTGCTTTTCAGTGTGGTGAAGATTTTTTTTATTTTTTCTTGTTGCTTGTTTCTGAAATATTTAGGAGTCAATGTTGCATTAATTAGACATGAGGTTCTTTTACTTCCAAGGGGTTACAAGATTGCCAAATGTATTTTCTACACCATTACAAAGGTCTATAAATAAATGTAAAAAAAGAAATGTATTTTAATAAAATAATTTATGGCAATTTAATTTGGTTTTGAACTATTCGGTTCATGTCATCTATGCATCACTGCTTGACACCAGGTGTGATTTCACAGTGTGAAAACAAGTATTTGGCTTGGTGCGTTTGTGCTTTCTTAATTTACACGAACATCATATGCCAGCATGTGTGAGATGAAGGGCTGCACTCTGTTTTTAGGACAGTCATAAATTGTTAGGGCAGCTCTTTCCCTGCTGATCTGATCCCTCTGTGACCATAATGTTAATTAACAGCTGCAGTATTCCACCATAAACCTTTAGGGTGGACTCACATGTAGASAACAGTAATTACTGGATTAGCACAAGTCAATACTGATAGCAGCCTTCAGGCAGAAGAGAAGAAGAGAAGCAACCACAGTGCCAGTAGGTTATCCTGGTGCCTCTGATGGTTTTCCTAATGAATGGCACAGTCTAAATTAGTTGTCACTGGTAATTTCAGCAGACTTAAGGAATTTAGTATTCCTTTAATTGAATAATACTTATTGACAAAAAAACACTTATTATACAATCAAATGTATGAGACTGCAACTAACAATGGACARAAAATGAATATTAAAAAAATAAAAAGAAATGAAATTGTGTTGTGGACATTTTAAAAGCAAAACGTGCACTTGGAGGAGTTGTGTCTGTTGTTTCTGACAACAAAACAGCAGCTTATTTGCATGTAGGTTAGGCCAGGAGAGTCATCTACTCACTCCAGCACAGTGAAGAGCATCAAGGTAACCACCAGCGCACACAGAGATGCACCAGAACCGATGAATGTCAACTTGCTCAAAATAAGGTTATCTTCAGGACTCCACTAAAAAAGCAGGAAAAAATAAGTTAACAAAAATAAAAGTGCCAATAATTATAGTGGGTGATTACTTATCCTACTATATACAACGGGGTGCGAATGTTTGGGCAGCCTTGTTAATTCTTCTGATTTATCATTGATTGTTTGGATTTAAGAAAAACAGTAAAATATATCATATAGGGGACAAACAGTGATATTTGAGAAGTGAAATGAAGTTTATGTGATTTACAGAAAGTGTGCAATAATTGGTTAAACTAAATTAGGCAGGTGCATAAATTTGGGCACTGTTGTCATTTTATTTATTTCAAAACCTTTAGAACTAATTATTGGAACTCAAATTTGGTTTGTAAGTTCGGTGACCCTTGACCTCCATACACAGGTGACTCCAATTATGAGAAAGGGATGGTGGCTCAGTTGGTAGAGCTGATGCTGATGCAAGAAGGTTACCGGTTCAAATCCTGGCCCGGGGACCTTTCTGGGTAGAGTTTGCATGTTCTCTCTGTGCAWGCGTGGGTTCTCTCCGGGTACTCCGGCTTCCTCCCACAGACCAAAAACATGACTATTAGTTTAACTGATAACTCTAAATTGTCCCTAGGAATGAGTGAGAGAGTGAATGGTTGTTTGTCTTGTCTCTACAGTATGTGTGGCCCTGTGATGGACTTGCAACCTGTCGAAGGTGTACCCCRCCCCTCGCACTGTGGCTGCTGGATATGGGCACCAGTGACCCCCCCTGACACTGAAGGAATAAGTAGGTATAGATAATTGATGGATGGAATGGATGGATGGTATTTAAGGGGGGCAATTGTAAGTTTTTCTCCTCTTAGCATCTTCTTTGAAGAGTGGCAGCATGGGAGTCTGAAAACAACTTTCAAATGAGCTGAAAACAAAGATTGTTCACCGTCATGGTTTAGGGGAAGGATACAGAAAGCTATCTCAGAGATTTCAGCTTTCAATCTCCACTGTGAGAAACATTGTGAGAAAATGGAGGACCACAGGCACAGTTCAAGTCAAGGATTGAAGTGGCAGACAAAGACAAATCTCCAATAAACAGAAGTGAAGTATGTTGAGAACAGTCAGAATCAACCCACATACCAGCACCAAAGACCAACAACATCATCTTGCTGCTGATGGAGTCACTGTGCATCGTTCAACTATTCAGCACACTTTACACAAGGAGATGCTGTATGGGAGAGTGATGCAGAGGAAGCCTTTTCTCCGCCCACATCACAAACAGAGCTGGTTGAGGTATGCTAAAGCACATTTGGACAAACCAACTCCATTTTGGAATGAGGTGCTGTGGACTGATGAAACTAAAATAGAGTTATTCGGGCCTAACAAGGGCCGTTATGCATGAAGGAAAAAGAACACAGCACTCCAAGAAAAACACCTGCTACAGTAAAATGTGGTGGTGGTTCCATCATGTTGTGTTCTAGTTAAAGTTGAGGGATGCATGGATTTCAACCAATATCAGCAGATTCTGGAGACCAATGTCCAGGAATCAGTGACAAAGCTGAAGCTGCTAAAGCCAGGGCTGCATCTTCCAGCAAGACAACGACCCTAAACACTGCTCAAAATCTACTAATGTATTCATGCAAAGAACAAGTACAATGTTCTGGAATGGCCATCTCAGTCCCCACACCTGAATATTATTGAAAATCTGTRGTGTCACTTAAAGAGAGCTGTCTGTGGTTGGAAACCATCAAAGCTGAATGAASTAGAGATGTTTTGTAAAGAAGAGTGGTCTAAAATACCTTCAGCCACAATCCAGACTCTCATTAGATGCTATAGGAAGTGTTTAGAGGCTGTTGTTTCTCTGAAAGGAGGATCTACTAAATACTGAGTTAAGGGTTTTTTGTGCCCAAATTTATGCACCTGCCTAATTTAGTTTAACCAGTTATTGCACACTTTCTGTAAATCATATAAACTTCATTTCACTTCTCAAATATCACTGTATCTGTCCCCTATATGATATATTTTACTGATTTTTTTGTCCAAACTWTCAATGATTTATAAAGGTAAATCACAGGTAAATTTATCACAGGTGTGATTAACCACAGGCGAGTCAAAATGTGTTTCTACACTAATTAAACTGTGCCAATACCAGTGTTACATCAAGCTTAAGGTTTTTCTATTTTTCCCTCCAATTGTTTTTTTTTTAATTATTGTTTATCATTTGTTCTTTTGTATTTAACCTGAGTGTTCTGCACAAAAAATGCTGTTTAACTTGACCCTTTGTCTTTTCAGGAGATATTCCACATTATGTATCCAATAATGCTGAACAGTACTATTTTTATTTGCAAATAAAAAGTCATCATTTAGGAATAAAAGCACAAAGAAAATAATTAAAAAAGACAATGATATCACTCTTTTACAAAATAGCATATCACTGACCTCCAGAGTCCATAATTTATTTGGGATTTATTGACTTACAGTAAACCTACAGTTACCTTAGATTCCAGGTAATTCATCAGGACTGCAAAGTTGGTAGTGTGGTTACACTGACAGGAAGTGACACCAGAGCTGACAAAGATCACTGAGCAGCCGTCATTGGACCAGCTTTGTGTGTGAGTATGTCTGGACAACAAAGCACAAAAACATTTGCACAAAAGACATTCACTGCTTCAGTTAAAGCATAGATTCATTTACAGTATACATAATACTTTGATCTGCTAGTCAATAAAATTTTAGTCTTATAAATGATTACTAAAACAGYCAGATATTGTGTCATTTCTCAAAATACTTCAATTTAATTACCAGAAAAAAGATGTAAGGGTAGTTAATGTGAGTTTGCTGTTGATCAAACTTACATTAGGCTGAAATTCCAAAAGGCACAAACAGGACTAACTATCTGCGAATATTCTGCCTAGAAAAAAAAAGAAGTTTGAATTGAATCAACAGCTCTGTCCACAACAGAAAGTCTTGCTCTATTCATTATTTTTATCAAAGTGAACAGCTGTAACATAGATGTTTCTTACAAAAATAAAACACAGCCTTTTACAGTATAAAATGTTTACCATTATGAACTTTACTTAACTGAATGTGTTACGGAAGCAATTAATGTATTAAGTAATAATCTGTTGCTTAGCTGCTCCCTTTCACAGTGAGAAAATTCATGGTGGATTTTGAAATTACTTTTTTTACACTGGATGCCCTTCCTGACGGTTCAAACCCACAGCTTTACAATTTTGAGACAGTGACACTGACCACCAAGCTACTGCATCCCCATATTGAGTAAGAAATAGCAAATATTTCCAATAATTACCCCAAAATTACTTAATACACATATTACAGAATGGATAATTGTACTGTGTGAGACCAACAGATTGTACCGTATGTGAAGAAGAGAGGGTGTACTGGACGGACACAGGAATAGTTTGGCCCTTTGATGTATCTCGAACCATGGCTGATATGACAGCAGAAGATAGCTGACCTGAGAGACCACTACAAAAACAGATGATGGTTACCATTTAGATTTTCAGTTCATTTAAACAAATAAAAGCTTTTATCCTAACAAACATTTTGCAACTGCAAGCACAGATCATTTTGATGAAATGAGACAAGGTCACTACTGAACATATTGTTTTTACTTTTACTGTTTTATCCATCCATCCATTTTCTGTACATGCTTCTTCCTTTTCAGGGTTGCGTGGGTCACTGGTGCCYATATCCAGCAGTCACAGTGCGAGGGGTGGGGTACACCCTGGACAGGTCGCAAGTCCATCACAGGGCCACACATAGAGACAAACGAGACAAACAACCATTCACTCTCTCACTCACACCTAGGGACAATTTAGAGTTATCAATTAACCTAACAGTCATGTTTTTGGTCTGTGGGAGGAAGCCGGAGTGCCCGGAGAGAACCCACGCATGCACAGAGAGAACATGCAAACTCTGCCCAGAAAGGTCCCCGGACCGGGATTTGAACCGGTAACCTTCTTGCTGAGAGGCATCAGCTCTACCAACTGAGCCACTGTGCCGCTGTTCTTTTTATGATTTTTTGAATTAAATATTTTTGAAATTGATTCTCTGAACAGCTCGGTTTTCATAAAATATGTAAAAGCTTTATTTCACAAAAGGAAAATTTCAGCACATCAAAACAAATCAAGCTAAAGAATGTATCTAAAGCTTTGTTAAATGATTTATACAAGGAATGCCATAACACAAAAACAGAATCTAACCTTTTTAGTTTGTCACTCGGTGCAGGCTCCTCTGCTTCAGACACAATCTCACTGAGATGGTTGTAGTGTGTATGAATAAACATCACTTCTTCAGATCCTGATTTGAAAAAAGGTGTAAAAAAGCAGGTTAGTTTTCACAAGCATGTGACAACTATCGAGAATGATGACAAACCAGTCACAAGTAAAAATACTGCAATCTTCAGTTTGAAAAGTCAACAATAATTTATTTAGCAGCCACACAGAGGTAAGTAATCTATACGGCAAGTGAACATCAGGTGTAGGTGTGTTTATGTGCCTCCTACCTTGTGCGTGTATTCTCTGGAGTTCAGAGTCTGGAATAATCAACTCATCAACACTACTGCTGCTGTGCTGCTGAGAGATGAGTGCAGATGGCTTGAAGACTTGATTACAGCTGTCCTGAGAAAGYTTTTGCCAATTCAAGTACACGACTAAAAGGAAAAGGAGTACAGGCAAAAACAACAACCATAAGGTGATTTGTTTTTCCTGTGCTGTGATGCATACACCAATAATCTCAAATTACTCATCTGCTACGTTTACATGGACAAAAGTAATCTGAATAAACAGCCAATCAGATTAAAAATGTGTCATGTGAAYGACCCAATTGGAATATTCTGATCTGATTCAGCTTGATCAGAATGAATTTGTAATCTGAATGAGAGCGGTGGTTTACGTCGACTGATAATCCAAACAGAGCGCATGTAAACACTTATTCTGATCATGTTCTTCTGGTTGTGGAAARCAGACCTGACTGTGTGCCTTATGTCAACCTGGCATATTCCGGCCTGGCTAGATGGCTAGATATGTCGGGGAAGCAAAATTGATTGGTTAGCGATACAACAATCCTATTAGATGTTTTGAAAGAGTTCCAAATGATCAAACACAGTAAAACCAGGCGCAGGTCCAGTCTGTGTTTATGTTCATCACAACAGTAGAACTTCTTCTGTGTTTTTTTTTTTAGGAAAAGGAAAGGAAAGGTTTTATTCTGAATAATTCTAGTGCACGTAAAGCTCATCATGATCGAATTAATTAATTTGTGCCCATATAAACGATACATTTGGATTATTTAATCTGAACACATTTCAATCTGATCAAAGAATTTTGTGCATGTAAACACAGCTATTTATGATGGTTACAGCTTATACATAGCACTACCATATCAAATGTTTACAGATTATTAAAGAAATTGTAATGTTACCTATATTTTTAGTAGAAAGAGTGAAGCCCCTTCGCTCTGCAGACAGAGTGTCTGCAAGAGCTTTAGTGAGACTGTCAATGCTCTCGACAATAGTAAACGGACCAACGTTGACCTGCACACAAAGTTCATTACTAGGGTGAAAGGATTGTTAAAGCTGATAGATGGATGGATGGACTTTGGAGATACTTTAAAATACACTTTACAAACTGAATGTATAAAAAACAGTGTATTATCTCACCCCATCCTCAGTCAGGCCAACCCACTGTGTAGCCATGTGCGGCTCCAGCATCATACTGGCAACGTTTACATAGTTTGTAGCAATGGACAGCATGACCTCTGCTGAATTAGCTGCTTCAAAGGAGGCACTAGATGCAATCCAATCAATCAGCTGGGAGAGGGAGAAGATGTCAGCCGGGGTCAGGAGGTGAGGGCCGTCAGCCTGTATTCTATATAAGACAGCCTGAGTCAGCTGCTGCAGCAAGGTCAGATCTCTGCTCCAGGAGGTGTTGACACTTAGCTCCTTCATTACCTGTGGATAAAGATGTGTCACAATTCTGACTCTTACCTCTGAAAATGCCGTCACTGCAGTATCAAAAGTATTAAATTATAAACTTTGGGGTGAAAGTTGTAAGGCTATAGTCGCACTGCGTTATTAAAAATGTTTGATAAWTAATATCATATAAAGTGATGTAAAGTAATGATGCACTGTAGATAACTAATCTGCCTTTCTTACCAGTCTAGTAATGGAATCTTCATTCAGTTTACTGAAGAATGGTGAATTTGGTAAACTGAAACTGTCCAGGTCTTCTGCAAACAAGGAGATTGTAAAAAGTAACTTATTAAAGTAACAGTGACATTTCCAGAAATTAAGCCCACAAGTTGACGGAGTTGCTTGGTCAACATTTAAAAAAAATCAAACATTGAATAAATTATTACAGCATAACAGCACTGGATAACGAGTAATGTCCAGGTAGTTCTTTATCTTTGTAGGAATTAAAGTAACTTATAGTTTATGTCAAGATTGATATGAACTAACAACATTACCTTTTTTAAACTGACAGACAGCCCCTCTGTATGAGTTGCAGTTCCTCAGGCCACGGACCTCCATAACTGGGTCRAAGACGCTGCAGTCTTCATCTTCTATTGGTTTGAACAACTCAAAGGTCCACGTTTTATTTAGCCAAAGTTCTTCATCTTGAGATTCAAAAAAACCTTCAAGAAAGGTGAATTTTCCTAGTGAAAAAAATAATACAGGTTATTTGTTATATTGATTTACTGAANAGGGAGGTCTGGGCCTCCCTTCTGAAGCTGCTGCCCCCGCGACCCGACCCCGGATAGGCGGAAGAAAATGGATGGATGGATGGATGGATTTACTGAAAGGATAATACATTTCAAACAGGTTACAAAAACTCTTAACTACACAGTATACTGTACATTGCCTCATTGTTCTGTAGATCAATTCATAAATTCGTTTTGTATCCTAATGACATTTTCTTGTTGAGATAAATAAATGCAAACGTAAAAAAGTGAAATGTAAATTTAAACTAGTCTTAATAAATCCACAAATCCTTATTTATTTCCACCAGTTTCAGATTTTTATTTAATGCAAAACTTTAGATACTCTGCTTGATAAGAATATTTTAAATGAAAATTAAATTTGTGATGTCAAGTAACGCAGTAAAGCTAAGGCAACATCAACTTTTAATTCWTGTGCCACTGTTACCCTTATTGTTTTGTTGATGTTATAACATTTACGTCAAAGACAGTTGTTACTTTAAAATTTTAGGATAAAAAAGTTGTAGTTTTGAACAAAAGACAAACAAAAATATGTTAAAACACTTAGATATTAAAGGATTTCAAAAATATATTTAATGATGCTTTATTTGCAGCGCTGCTACAATACTGCACTTATATGCTAATGAGTTTAGTGGAGAAAGAAACTAAACTATTTCTCATCAGTAAAAACTTTACATCCAATGACATGAATCACATGCTAAAGTCCTACAACTGAAATAACAAATAAAATAGTCAGCAGCTACAAATGTATAATAATTTTCAAAAGAAAACACTGACACGTCTGCAGCTAAAAATCACCAAACAAAAGCAAGTGTTCTGTTATTTCTGCATGTTGTTATTTCTGCAGAAGAGGGTGTGAGGTATGTGGACTCTCATTGCTCACTGGGGACCATGATGTCAGAGAAGGAGAAGACTGTTTTGAAGGGTGGGACACAGTGTGATGTAAGCCCCCAAACATTTACAAGAACCATCAGGAGTTTTGATATTTCACAGTTACAACTTGGTCTTCATGTATCCTATTCAAGAACAGACATTTGATAAGAGTATGTGAAGCTAAGCTTACTGAAACCCACCATTAATTCAGAACTAATTTGATGAATTCTCATTCAGTTATTGTTAATGCTCAGTTTAGTAATTTAAATGAATTAGCTGCCACTGTGGATGGAAGATCTTATATTTCATGTTAAACAATAAACAGTGCTTTCTATCTGAGGTAATTTAACTCAAAAGTATATTTTAYTCACCAGTAGTCTTTTTTTGTTCATTATAAAATGTATAAAAATAAATAAAAGCAGTTCAAAATGTATACTGACAAAAAAAGACATCTGAACAAAATTGTAATTGAAAGTTAGATCAGTCTAATTGTTATTTCATTATTTAGATTGCAAAGTTATATTTAATTTAACATTGCATTTCAAATAGTATATTTTACTTTATACCAGTTTAATACAACTGTTTCAGTAATGCAAGATGTTAAAACGTCTTAATTCTACTAAGGGTTAGGGAATGGAAAATGTGTGGATAAATATAGGTCAGAAACACAGCCGATTTAGGTCTGTTCACATCTCTAATGTGTCATTGCTTTCAGACTGAACAAAGTGCCAGATGGGTGGAGTTTACTACATCAGCACAGCTCAGATCTTGGCAAGTTACTCAACAGTGTAAACGGCTTTTAAATTGGGTCTGTTTTGATTGTTTTTCTGCATAGCAACCCCACCCAGTCTAAAGTAAAGTTTGACTCAACCACTGGACCATGTCGACCAACTGCTGTCTCTTCTGCCTTTGAGGTGACCATAAATTCATGTACTTTCATGCTGAAAAATAAATAATCTGAGGTTTTAATTCTAGACWAATGTACCTTGACATAGATTGTCTCTCCACAGCTTTGTAAGGGAGGTCTCTATTTCCATGGCTKCTTCACTCCACTTGAACACTAGCCCAGAGGAGATGGGTGAGCACTCCATTTCCATAGTGACTATTTCACTGCTGTTCAGCACCCGATCCCAAATGTGCAGCTCTGTGATGTTTCCGCAGTAAGACTCGTGGGCTTTAAAAGAACCTCCAAATGTGTCCTGCTCTTGACCAATGATGAAAAGGCCATCAGGACCAATGGCGTTATTACTGTTTAGGCCATCACCCTTTGATATTAAATGATTATGAGCATATAGTGCCCAGTGTCCATCAATCCTGCTCCAAGAAACACACACAGAGTGCCAGGAGTTGTCGTGTTTAAATGCCTCTACATAAGGCCCGTGAGTTCCATGGATCAACAGAGCCAACTGCACAGGCTCGCCCCGAACCACGTTTGCTCGGAGCTGGAACTCATTAATGTAGGATGGGATGGAATAAGAGAAGATTGTGGAAATTCCAAAGCAGTTTGCATCGAAGCGCAGCTGAGTGCAAACAGTCACTGAGCCCATGGAGGGGAACTTGTGCTTAAGGCGTGCATGCTTCCTGTCCGAGCGCCCGGAGAACTCCAGAACCAAGGACGTGGAGGAACCTTTAGTTTCACCGCAAGCAGAGCAAACAAAGGACCAATGAAACAAGACTTCTGTAACGTTTGGCCAAAAAAAGGGACAAATTATGAAATTTTAGTTTGGAGTTATGCTACTGCTATAAACAATTAGGACCCATTAATAATGCAACCCTTTTTTAAGGATGTGAGCAGGGCTAAAATTCCATAGGAAAAAAATTAACTAAGACTACTGTTTAAAAAAAAAAAAGAAAGATTGCAAGTCTGTAAATATACAGTATAACAAATGGAATATTGAACCTACTTGTCTGGTGTTTCAAAACTTTCCTGGCAACCCACACAGGCTGAGAGATTTTCAATGATTTTAGAAAGCTGGCCAGGTCTTGGTTCTCTGCTGGGTTGGAGACTGTTGCTAAGGCCCCGGAGCGTTGCTTACACAGTTCCTCTGCAGTCTGCCACTGAAGGCGATCAGGTACATAYTCAAAGTACGACTCCCCATATGCATGGCTTCTGGTTTGAAGTGTAAAGGCTAAAGAAAAGAAACTGATGTCAGGAAAATGCAGAGCAAACAAAATTGGTTAAAACTATCGACTGCTTTTTGATTTAATCAATGAGTAAATTTTTGAGACAGGACACGAACTAAACAATGACATCAACTTTAAAAACATCTGGTTATTTCACTGAGGGGAATCCCTCTCTGACTTACCCAAAGCTAGACTTATCAAGACCCCATAAATGTATTTTTGCAGTCAGTTTGTAGGTCAGATTAAGCTTTTAAGATATAAATATTCCACATTATAACAATTTAAAGTCATGTACTTCTTCATGCCTTTGTATTTCACATTAACTTGTACTTTAGTGAGCTCTAAACAAAAGAAAAACTGGAATTTTTGTTATGTTTGTCTGTCTAAAGTGAAAATCTTAACTTTGTTATGTACCAAACATAACTGAATTAGTACAAAGATAACTGGGATGACAGATCTGTTTTGTGTGACTACTTAGTGTATTTGTTGCTGTTTTGAGTGAAACCACTGCATTTATTGGATTTATTTTATTATATCTTAATTACTGAAGCAAACTGAATGAGTCTATTATGTTTTATAGACAGAGAAACCCAGTAACATCAGGGTTTACAAGGTTCATTTAAAAAAATGTGACCAAAACAAAGCCAGATGGGCAGCCGGGGTGGCACACCTGAAACATGATTGGCCACCACAGCTGATAGAAAAGATGCACAAATAGAGTAAAAAAAAAAAAAAAAAAAAATCACATAAGTATTGGTGTACATGTAATTTTATAAATAATTGTTCTATATTTTACAACAGACATGCAAATTACACCAAAAAAGGTTTAAAAACAGGAAAAAAAAATTAGCAAACTAACAAAATGCGGTGCCAAATGTATCCCAATTGCATAGCCGAAAAACATTATTGTAAATAAACAGCATGAYATAGGGATGTGGTAGTAATACAACCAAAACGGAGTGAATATAACTCACCTGTTGTAAAGCTGTGAACACACACCTAAAACACAGATACAATTTTAATGTCAGGATTGAAGGCATTGCAGAAGCTTTAATTAATGATAACTGAATACACCTGTGTAGAGCTCGTCTACCCAACTTATTACAACCCCCCCCCCCMCCGTTACTTTACCTTATTTGATAAATAAGTTCTAGCAACAGCTTCGTGAAAGCTCATAAAGACATAAAATAATTAACACATAACAATAACACGTCGTTGTCTACAGTTTAATAAAGGCTGTTCTGTTATTACGCCAAAAACTCTGACAAAACACCTTTTTTTATTTTTTACTTTTTGTTTATTCAAAACGTGTAGCCCTAATATGGGGGCATTTTAACTCCGAACAAGTTCTGAGAAAAAAAGAAAAAACAGTACTTACAAGCAGGCTTAAACTGGACAAGTATAACCAGCACATCCTGTAAAAACAGACTTGTTACACTGGGATAGAAAATGGGACTACATCGGATATTTAAGCGAACGGGTCGTTTTACCTGATTTATTAGTCCTTATTGTGCGTCTTCTCGTTTCAGTCGAGTCGTGTCCGTGAACGCAACATCCACTCTCTTACGAAAGATTCAGTTTTTMACTTCAGCTAAATCTGCTCGAACTGTGCAAGAACACGAAGCTTGTTGACTCCCGAGCATGAACGGGGAATAAGAAGAGGAGTGGGTGTAACCTGCAGCCAGCAGCAGGAGGTTGGCAAAAAAAAAAAAGAAAAAAAAAGGGGTCCGGGGACCCCTAGGGGCCCGGGTGTAAACTCCAGTGGGTCTTGTCTGACATTGGTTCTATATTTGATCTAAACTTAATTCTAAAATAATATACTAAGATATTAGTTGTGGTAACTCATCAAGTCACTGGAGAAAATATTTGGTTTAATGTGTACTTACATAACAGTACAAATATTATTCATGATTCAAAGAACATTGTACACACATTGTTACCTTTATAAAAGTTCAGCAATTGATAAAGTAGTCCAACGTGTACATACAATTTGGAACATGTTTATTAAGCATATCAAAAATGTAGACAGCATATTTAGGTGCCAATTTAAAATTAAAAAATCCTTTTAGGTGCAGATCAGAGTGCACYAACTGCTCAAAGCAAAAACATAAAWACTTGAAAACAAGCCACGTAAATTTACTTTCTTGTGCGAGCAGCTGATATAATTTCTTTTTCGATAAAAAAAATGTGCCATAAATATGGCAAAGGTTAAAATAGCACTTTGCTTACAAAAAGAGAGACCTAAATTWTACACATCTTCTCTTAAAGCTAATTGTTTGTGTATTACAGTCATGTTTATGCAAACATGAGAACTAAACGTGCCATTATACATAAATAYAAACCATGTACAGAACGAAGTGAAAGCATCTATGATTATTTTTTTACAAAACAGCGTACCAAAGCTGCTAGGTAATGAAATGTTACATGTTTATATGATGAACGATGAAAGTCCTTGCTTCAGCTCATGTGTAAATACATTTACACTGAAGACAGCAAAAGTTCTGATCCTACCAAGGATGAAACCCTCAACGCATCTCAACACTGCTGCATTTACACCAGGTTACTTCAGCATTTTCTACATCGTTTGTAGGATACAATTACCCAAAGTTCAGAAGCTTAACCCAATATCCTTTTTCATGGCAAAAACCACACATATTTTATAGTCGATAAAAAAACATGTAAGTTATAACACACAAAAAAAAAACCATTACACCCAGTGTGGACTACCACTGTTGGACACACCAGGAGCGAGGGAGTAAACGACCTTACTCACAAGTCGATTTCTAACAGTGCTGTGTGCTTTAGCTCTCTCTTTGGTCGACAAGTCGTTTTCTGTACTCTTCTCAGAGCTGSATGAATTCCTGTTCTCGTCTATTTCCTGTTGGCGCCAAGAGGACGAGAACAAGGGCTGGAGTGCGGAGTGGAGCTCGTCTCGTGCAGATAGGGACAGAGTCTCGGCGCCCTCCTCGGACAGACCRGTAATTAACTCATCAACAGCCTTGGCGGAGGAGGAGATCAGCTCTCTGCAGCTGCCGAGGTCAGAGTCTGTACCTGGAGGGGGTAAGAGGCAGACCGCTCAGTGACACCTACAGCAACACGTTAGTTTACAGTTGAAAAAAGATGGTGGCAACTTGAAACGTGTTCTTTTTTTGTTGTTTACTTAATACAGTATATAATATATCTATTAAGACGGCAACACAAATGTGCCCATTTTAACCCAGCATGCATGTTCTGTGAGGAAACTGGAGTACCTGGAGAAAACCAGGGTTCCCACACCTTGGTCAACATCAAATTCAAGGCCCTTTCAAGGACTTTCCAGTACTAAATTCCTCAAATTCAAGAAACATGTGTGACAGCAGTTACCTACTGCTACTACAGAATGTTACCAATAAACAGCTTTAATATCATGTAAATTCAATGAAAAACTGGGAATCAATGAAAGAAAGTGGATTA
>NW_013952475.1:434474-436104 GCF_001266775.1 Austrofundulus limnaeus
TGTCTTTGCCCAGGGACACTTCTACATGTAACTGAACTGGAGGGGAATTGAACCCCAAACTCTCTCATTGGAGGACGACTCCCCTAACMAGTCAGCCGCCYAAAGGTGAACCTGCAGCCTTCTTGCTGTGAGGCGACGTCGCTGAACCCCGCTCCGCAGAGCCRCCCCAAAACTCAGGGACTTTTTCTAAGCTGTGTGTTAGCCAAAAGCTTCACCTCGCAAGGCTGCAGACAAAGAGGAGTGCAGCTGTCGCACTGCCTGGGTCAGCTGGAACAGTTTGGTTGACGTAGTCCTCAGTCTCTCTAGACGAGCAGCTGACGCCTCCTCCTCTTTCAGCACCTCCTCTAGGTCAGACTTGCTCTCCTGTTTGAAAACATAAACCCAACCAAGACAGCATTTAATAGTTACGTAATATAAAATACCACTGATATAAGYATACACTTTCAATTCCCCCCACTTTTTGTATGATGCCTATTAAAGCAGCTGTAGAACGTAAAACTGGTCACGAGTTGCAGCTAAACGGTCAGTCTGTAACCCCATTTCCTAGTTCAGTTCTCCAATTCTCCAAGTTCAGTTTAACCAAAGCACTGTGCTACACCTCTTTGTTCACAGGACAACCAGCCAGCGTCTGCCAAAGGCCATAACTCTGGTTTATTATCGTAGAGGCAAAACGCTACCGCACCTATAAGGGTCCGTTATTGGTTAAACAAAAAAATGCTGCTACTTTGTGCGGCTAAGATAGCTTCAAACAAGCCTGTTAGCTGTGACTTATGCCACTTCATTCAACACATTCATTACATGAATGATCGTCGAGGGATGAGTGCAGAGAGATAAGCTTGCAGAGCATTGAGCTTTACAGGAGCAATAAAAGGCTGAGTGGCATTTTTAACAGGGTTGTTGGGTGAGTGGGTATTTAAACTTGTGTCAAGCTGGAGGAATTGTTCTGGCTGAGCTTGCATTCTGTCGTTTCAGTCCTGACTTCACAATGCAAGTGTTGGTGGTTAGGCCAGTCGCGATAAGCAATAAATCAATTAATACAATAAATTAAAATGAGGTAGATAATTTTCATTTGCCTGCTTGTTTGTTTTCTTCATGTCTCCCTCTTTTCTACTCATTAACGCAGGGTGGAGCAAACTCTCGCATCAGGTATTTACCAGGTGCGTGGTCTTGTAGCATGAGAGCCCAGTGAAGAGGCTATTAGCTAAAGGAGCTTTGCTTTCTGACGGCTTCTTTCAGCTGGCGATGCCTCAGGATGCCCTCAGGGCACTGTGCCGAACCTTGGGTTTGTCGAAAGGTTGTTTTTTTTTTTTCACTACGTAAATTTTGTAAAGTTCTTAATTATTTTATGAAGCCAGAGGAAAGCATATAAAGAATAAATTGTGTCGGCTAGGATAGAGGAGATGAGTAGCGATGTTACAGCTTCAGTAGCTGTTGTGTGTTTTCACAAACTCCGTCTCTGGTCCGCACATACGTTACTTTACGTAAATTTTGTAAACTTTCATAAACTTCGTAAGCGGTGTAAAGGTGACCACACTTATTTTATGAAGCCAGAGGAAGATACATACCAAACTAGATACCGCATAGCGGTAACATAATGACCCCCGCACGCACAAATGCACCAGAACTCAGA
>NW_013952475.1:436627-448850 GCF_001266775.1 Austrofundulus limnaeus
ACCTGACACCCCTTCTTTGAAAGGACCCCCCTCCTCAAATATGGTGTCTATTGTAAAACCGTTGGCTGGCGCAGTGAAGGTCAGATTCATCTACAGCCCTGCCAAATTTCATGTTGATTGATGCAGCCGTTTTTGTGCTACGGTTGACTAAAAATCACTGAGGAAAAAAAACAGTATGAAAACAATACGAGTCCTGCTTACGCTTCGCATGCGGGGGTCATAATAAATTATGCTGGCTCAGATAGAGGAGGTAGGAAGCGATGTTGCAGCTTCAACAGCTGTTGTTCTGTGCTGTTTTCCCAATCTCCAGTCCTGGGGTCAGATTTATAAAGCTTGCATACGCACAAAACAAGCCCAGAAACTTGCGTACACCACTTTTCACGCCAAGGATGTGATTTAAAAAACTCAGACTTAGCATGAAAATGTGCGGCCCCTCACTTTTTATTTGACCCATGTGTATGCTCATTTTGGAGACAGGAAGCTGCGACACAGATGGTGAAATGAGGAACTATAGCCACACTGTGTATCACAGATATTTCATTTCATTTCATAATCAGACTTAGATTTTAGATCGACTTTAGCCTTCTGAACAGTATTATTTATAATTCTGCTGCAGAGCCACAAGGACATTTAAAATAAAAAACTTAAATCTTAAATAAAAGTTCACACATCTTCATTCATCTCCCTCCTCCTCACGACCCTGACCCACAGACCCCTCCACAAGAGACATTTCAACAGCACGACAGCAAAAAGCTTGGTTAAAGTCACGCTTTGGGTGCGAGCGCCCTCGCCAGTGTGGATGTGTTATAAAAGCTTCACTTTTTAAAGTCCGTATTTCTCACACACGCGGGGGTGGGGGATGGGTGTGTGTGTTTTTTTTTTTGTTTTTTTTTTGCGGGTGCGGGCTTGTGAGGAGATGATCAGCGGCAGGTAACAGAGCAGGCAGGAGTGGGAGGACGGGGGAGAAGAGTGGTGAACTTATATCTAACTTTACATGACTTATTTAATTTTATTTATTGTTTTTATCATCCTGCACGATAAAATAAATTTGAAGCTGAGATTTAGAAAAAATCGTTAGCTTACTCTAAACGTCTGTAAACCTGCAAAATGAGAGAAAATCTGTTTAAATTACAATCTGTTCACGTGAGCAGCTGTCAGCACCTGTCCTCCCGACGCACGACAGCGCGTATCTGAGCCAATCGCTTTTTTTGACATTGACCAGCTGACTGATTTAAATACACCTTAACATTCATGAACATTCATTGACTGTTTATGGTTGAGTGTGGGCATGTAGAGGGCAGAACCTGAGGCGGGACCTTGTGCACAAACTCTGAGGTGTGGCTGTGATCTATAAAGGAAAGGTGCAGGAACATGCGTACGCACGGTTTTATAAATCTGATTTTTTTTTYTTGGCGTACGCCATTTTCACCTTTTGGCCGTACGTTCACTTTTAGTATGGTTTCTTTTAAAAATGAGGCCCCAGATCAGTTTKTAACCTTTTTTTTAACATATGTATATTTTATAAACTTCTGTAAGCTTTGTATGCAGGTGTTGGGTGGGTGGTATAATTGTTTTAGTTTAAATGGTCTCCAAACAGTATCATCATTTATCACGATAATTTTCTTGACCATTTATCATCCAGCAAAATTTGTTATTGTGACAGACCTATTGGTAGTTTGAGGCTCACATAGTTGACTAAAAATAAGTTACTAAAACTCACCAAAATGTGGCACTGCACGTAGCTCTGCAGGACACGAGCTAGATCGAGAACTGTTGATTTTAAATTCTGCAGGACCTGAAAGCAGAGATGAGAGGCTTCAGATTTACTAAAAGTTGATTCATAAACTGCTTAAGATGAATTTTGTGACAAGATGAAAAAGAAATCCTGCTAAAAACTATAAGAAGTTGGAATATTTTCAACAAATATACTGTATTTCTTACTGGGTTTCTGGGATAGGCCAGCTGAGCCTCTCTCAGCATTCCCTTGGCGATGGCGAGGCTCTCCTCTAAGAGAGAGCGGACACCTTGACTGGTTCCCTTCAGCAGACAAGTCATCACTGATGGCTGAAAAGACAGAGCTAGATAAGATATTTCGGTTGAGAGAGCACAGTATACAAACTAGTGCTGGGTTATTGGCACAAATATACTCGTCACATCCCTTTTTCAAAAGCTGAACCTACCAGAATTTGCTGCAGGGGCTTGAGCGCAGAGCTTTAACAGAAATAGTAGGCGAAGTAAGTGTAAGGGTTACCTTGCCCGTGGGCTGAGAGCTAAGCTCCATGATGTTCAGAGGCATGCCGGTCACCACTGCCAGGTGACCAAGTTCAAGCAAAGCAGCAGTCAGGCACTGACTGCTCTTCCTTCGTGCTTCTACCACCATTGATGTGATCTCGGATTCGCAACCCTGGATCAGGAAAAAAAAAGAAAAAGAATATATTTTTTACATCAAGTCAGCATAAACAAACAGGTAGAATTGAAATCGATTTATTAGTGAATCAATGCAAACCAACACAAGAGTCTGCAGCATCCGAAGGCTTAGTAAATAAATTAAAATGGTGGAAAACATTAAAAATCAAGATTGAGAGGTGAAAATTGCCTGTTTAGGTGCGGAGGACTTGGAAGGAATTTAGATTTTCTTTCCATATATTCATGTTCTTCGAGGGGCTCAAGGTTGAGAATTCCCTCAGCTTCACAGACAGGCCGCAAACAGCTCAGAGCTAAGACCTGTCAATCAACTCTGCATTTTGATGAGCCGGCCCATCTCCAAACTACGCCTAATTGTAACCATTTTGTCTGCTTAGATTTTGCACTCTTTCCTGCTTCTAAATAAACAGAAATTGCCAAGAAACTCCAGTGTCAAGTCACTGCAGGGCTTTTATTTTCTGGTGATTTGTGTGTGTGTGTGTTTGTGTGTTTACCTGAATAAGTATTTGGAAGAATCCTCCAATCTTCTTAACTTGGCTCTTGAGTTCTTCAGCAGTGGTGTAGAGCAAACCAGAAGAGGGTTTGACATTGGCCAACCAGTGCATGGTAACAAACACTGCGCTCTCTATGGCTGCTGTGGCCTTGACCAACTCTGTTTGAGCTACAGACTTGCATACAAACACTGCAGAAGAAAAGAAAACAGTGTTGTGTTAAAGAGTAAGGTAAATGTAATAAAAGAAAATGCTATCCTACTGTTAGCCTCGTCAATTAAAACTCACCGTTGTCCTGACTCTCATCGTCCAGGCCGTCGTACAGGTCAGATATGGTTTGAACAGCCTTTTGCACCCGACACAGATCAGAGGTCAGCCTATCTGCCAAGCTCTCTTCGGTCCCACCGCAGCCACGCAAACGACCCACTGATTGACCAATTAGCTCCTTGCAGATGCCAGGTATGGCGGGGTTTGAGGTGCCGGAATGGGTGGTGGGAGCTTTGACCACGCCCATCAACCCTAGAGTGAGTCGGTGTGGAAATGTTTCACTTGATTATGTGGCAAAAATACACTAAAAAAAGCCATTTGTCCAAACTTCCTTACCAGCAGTCTGTGACGAAGTGCTGAGGCTCTGAATTGGATGGACACGAATCTCATAAAGACGCCCAGAGATTCTCTTACTCTTCAGAAGACTCCTACTCCTGAAGTCCAACCAATCAGAAACTTTAAAATCATGTTCATAGGCTTCTTAAATATAAAATGCTCTTAGATTTTCAGTGTAAATGGAGCTCAAGTTGAACAGGGCCCATATTTATCAAACTTCTTAGGGTGGATTTTTAGACTTAAGTCTGAGAGTAGGAGCAAATCTAAGAAATTTTCAGCACTTAAGTGCCAGTTATCAAAATTCTTAAGTCTAAGAATCACTCTTACTCTCCCGAAAAGTTATGAATGCTCCAGAGGACTCTTAAGTGGTTAAGAGTTGTCACTAGGGGTCTGAGATGGACTGAGAGGACAGAGATCACACAGAAAACACAGCTGACCTCCTCCCCACCTGAGTGTATTCTCAGTTATAAGATGTGGAAAACAGGTTTAATCAAAAAGAAAAAAAAAGTTTTAATTTTTTTTAATTAAAACTGCRCATAATGTTGGACTAAAAGGCAGATATTTGTGTGTGGCTTTTGGATAAAATATTAAATATACTCAGCTGGTGAGTGCATGTTGCGACTCCCCCAAGAAATAAAAATTATGGTGGGATTGAACTTTCATTTATTATATTATCACACAATACAATGAAGGAGCAGGGTCCTCTCGGACCAAGCTGTTAATGACGGAGCAGGGTTGTGTGCGTGCATGATGTGTGTGTGAAGCCGGTGTTGTCTGACAGTGGAAAAGAGGAGGAGGGTCAGGCTCTGAGACAAAAAAACTTTAAAGCTGCTGAGTTTTGATTATAAAAACTGTTCTCATGATACAAATGAGGACTTTTTATGTAATTTACAGACAATCAGAACAAGGTGACAACATTAGTGTGTTGAAAGTGAACTTATCTTAGCATTTTCACAGTCTTATCTTGACATTTCTCCGACAATATTCTTGAACATGAAATCCGAGGCAGTGATTGGTCCATGCCAGGGTTTTTTTTTTCTAACGACGTCATCCAGAATTAGCTTTGCGGCACAGCCAGGTGTCGCAAATCAGCTCTAAGACTGACACTTAAGAATTACTCCTACACTTCACTTAAAGTGAGACTGAGAYGCTTGATAACTGACTTTTACTCTCAGCTTTTAACTAAGAATTTTTTTACACTTAAGTCCACTCTTAGCGGTATTCTTAAGAGTAATTCTAAGAAGTCTTATAAATACGGGCCCAATTCTTTATTTTCTCCCTTTCTCTGTATGGCAAGTTCTTTTTCTTTTTAGCTCTGAATAGAGTCCATCTGCAATAATTTATACACCTCCGTTGCTGTAATGGGAGCGCTGACAGTCACAAAGTGCATTTACTCTGTTTAAATCTTCAACAGGCTTTAGTGAGGGTAATTTGATTTTAAGTGTTTTAGTTTACATTAGACAGTAAAAAGAGAGAAGCAGATAGTTTAACAGAAGCAAACCAAGAGGTGAGTAGACAGCAATGACTTTAGCCAAGAGGTACATCCAGTACAGTATGTAGGGTTTTAATGAAATCAGAGAGAAAAGTGTGACAAGCCCACAGACTCTGTGCCATGTTTTGATTGGCTGGGYCTGGTGGTGATTTGGGCAACAGCAGGAGCTCTTACCAAAAACAACAATGGTGTGAGAGGAAAAAGTTAAGGATTATGCATTTACAACAGGTGTGTGCGTGCGTGCGTGTGTACGTTTCATTTATGAGCTGTGAACTTCATTCCTTTTCCAAAYGTCCTGCCTTGCCTTTTGTGGACACCAAATGAATAAACAAGGTGGAAAATATTCACTGGGCAGCAATTCCATGAAAGAAAAGCGGATTGGCTCCAAGGCGCAGATATGTGCCAGGTTGTAAATTGCACTGTGGGAAACTGGGAGGAACTTGTGAAAATAACCAACTTCTTCAAAGCTGTATCTTTTCCATTTACATACCAATTTCATTTTCCAAACACGTCTTTTTGTTAACACATTGTGCAAACTAAAAGTGGGCTTTGACAGAAACACTGTTCGGATGGTAACATGGCTATTTTAAGACAGACTGTCCTAATGGACAATTATCCGTCCAACCATTTAACTGAACAGCAACACCAACTGATTCCTGAAAGTTTTGAAAAGCTGTAAATTAAAAGATGCTAAAATGGGGGCTGCAGGATAGGAAGAGGAGCTCGATAATTACCTTCGGCGAGAAAAGGAGGRGGTGGAAGCAGAGGAGGCTGATATATCTTGCTCCCACTCATCATCAGGGTCATAAAACACATCGTCATCTTTAGAGGTGGAATCCCCCTGCGGAGAGTAAAGCACTGCTGACAGACCCAGTCGCACTTACTCAACTTAATGMGAAAAGTGAGGCAGCGTTCCTCTGTCAGGCGTAAAACAAGCTATTCAGGATTGTAAATAAGGTCAAAACGGCAGGGAAATTGGCAATTAAGTGGAGGTGATGTCAGTTTGTGAACATGCAGAATGAGGAAGGAGCTGTCTGCATGTGTTTTACTCAACAAACATGTTTTATCATATTAGAACACAGGAAAAATCAAAGCTTTGCACAGCTTTTTATACATTTTTTAAGCTATGATAGGAGATTATAAGATATAACACTGATATTTTTTAAAACATAAGCATCGTCGGATTACGATGTGTATTCTTATTCTTAAGAGATAGAGTCCAATAAAGCCAAACAAACCTAAATACAACATTTCTGACAGCTAAAACACTTCATTGCATGGATTATTTACACTGCCTGGCCAAAAAAAAGGTCACACTAATATTTCGTTGGACCACCTTTAGCTTTGATTACATTTGCTGTGACATTGTTTCGATAAGCTTCTGCARTGTCACAAGATGTATTTCCATCAAGTGTTGCATTAATTTTTTTACCAAGATCTTGCATTGATGATGATAGAGTCTGACCAGTGAACAAAGCCTTCTCCAGCACATCCCAAAGATTCTCAGTGGACTCTGTGGAGCCAATCCATGTGTCAAGATGATGTCTCATGCTCCCTGAACCACTCTCACAACTCCAGCCTCATGAATCCTGACATTGTCATTTTGGAATATGYCCATCCCATCAGGGAGGAAAAAAATCAATTGATGGAATAATCTGGTCATTCAGTATATTCAGGTAGTCAGCTGACCTCATTCTTTGAGCTGAACCTAGGCCTGATCAACTGCAGTAACCCTAGATCATGGCATTTAATTAAATCCAGGAGGAGACTTTTTTTTTTGGCCAGGCAGTGTATGTCTGACTTTACATCTCAGCTGCTAATCCAAACAAAAACATGTTGTCATCAAAACTCTAGAAATCTAAATGGATTAAAGCCAAACCTGTTCGAGCTCCCTCATGGCCACCATGTTGTTCTGGAACTTGTCCAGGTTCCAGAACGTGGTGATTCCTAGCTTTGTGTTTTGAACTCGCACCTGCCGATCAGCACAATCAGGGTTCTCACCGATTGAGTTTTCATGTCTGAAACAGAGGAAAAGTACATGAAAGTTGGCTAATCTCTCTAAACATATACAGTACATTTGCTAAGGGGAAAAAAAGCCCAGATAGTGATAGGTTTTGATGAAAACATGAATCCACTATGTAAATAATTCATAAAATCCACATAAAACTTCAGCAGATTTGTTGAATTTGGAAGCTGTTTCACAAACAATAATCACATGGAAACCATTTGTCTATCTCACCTGCTGAAGATTGTGTGTTTCTTCAGTTTAACACTGATTTTATTGGCCTCTTCAATCATCAGTGACAGCTTCATGGCATCCCACTGAGGAGAGGCTGAAACATAGAATTAAAACATTATAGCAATATGCATTAGGAGCATTTGACTGTACATTACTTTAGTAATTTCCTCTTTTAAGGGGGAGGGGGGGTGTCTAAACACCTTGAAATCAGCCTCTGTCTTTTTAAGAAACTCCTACCGTTTCTGACACTCCCACTTCAGCACGTCTTCACAACAATGCTTCAGGGGAGGGGTGCTCTGTGGGGCGGAGCTCGGCTGGGGACTGAGCTTCAGGGAGGTGCATGTTACAAATAGAGGGTGCCTTGTATAAATAGGTGGTGCTTTGAACCAGCAGGCATTTAAGCAGCTTCACATGGTTACCACAAGAGATACAAAGATTTCTCAAACATGCACAAATGAGTCAAAACAACGCTATGGGTGTGTGCTTGATGAGGGGAATAACATTTTAACATGATATAAAGCTAAGTCAGTTTTGCATAATGAATGTACTGCTAATTTTACCAGTTGTGGTTATTGATTCAAGAAATTAATGTCCTTCCCACTAATTATTATGCTAAAATAGAAGTTGATACCTCGCTTATTTTTCAAGGTATCCAGCTCACAAGAAGAATTGAATGAACTAACAGATGAAGGGTATTTCCAACCTCCTTTATTTCCAACAGCAAGGTACATTAAAAAAAACTGAGTCAGATTACAACTAAAAATCTGTATATTCAGCCTTGCATACAAATGAAGACATGTTGTAACACGAGGCGTAGGCAGCTTAGGAACTTAAAGAAACCCTCACCATTTAGGAGCGTTTTGTTCTCCCTTAAAGCCCTTTTTTTCTGCATCTCCTCCAGCTCCACGGCGATCTTCCTTTTTTCTGCCTCGAGGGCCTCAACAATCTTTGCTTGGCAAACTCGATGTTCCTCCATAGCCTACGTTGAGTCATAGCAACATAAACAATTTTAAAAACCCACCAGGCCGCAACATTTAGCGATAATCCTAGCTATTACATGTCTTCTCATGGGAATCCTTGGTTAAACACAAAACCAGGAGTCAGCATATGTAGTTCACTAAAGTTTGGGTTTTATAAACAGAAATCACCAGACTGTTACATGGTGCCATTAGTGACAAAAGAAGGGAGCAAGCTGATGGAAAGATTAGCTACAATTTTCAGAATAGATCCCAGAATGTATACAGATGTCAAACAATCCAGAGTAAAATAACCCAACAAATTTATTCTTTTTTTATTGTCTTGCTGTATTATTCTAATCCAAACAAATTACTCACAAAAAACATTATGTAGCTTTACCATTGCAATAATTATAACTTTGAATTTCCTAATAAAAGCTATATTTTTAATTATACTACCTGTGCATGAACATGGTCAATTACTTTATCGTCAGAACTAAAACAAGTGTGTCTAATATTTTACAAAGGCAGAGTACAGTCTTACTACATTAATATTCTGGGTCCTGACCTGTGTTTCCATGTGTAGACGGAGGCGTGTCTTATGGGTGTCCACCTCCTTCTGCAGTTCCAGCTTGGCCAGTTTGAGCTCCTCCATCTGGTTGGCCACCCTCTGCTGGACTAATTCCTGCTGATGCTTCCGCTCGCTTTCCTCAGTCTGAAAAGAATTACACGTTTATACCAGAACTGATGGCAGACATGAAAATGTGCAGGAGTGAGGATATCCAGAAGTCCACGTCATTTGATGGTCCTGTAATCAGCCAATTAAGTATACATAGATTTAATAAAACGTAATAAAACTCAACTAAAGTGCCTTTTTTCCCCCTTAATCTAAAGTCTGGTAGTATACTGACCTCTACTGGCCGCAACTTAAGTAAATTACCCACAGAACTAAACACCAGGTCAGGCATTAAGAAAATTAAAATGTAAAATATAAATATGGATTTTTTTTTTCTAAAAAAAAAAAAAAACAAATAGGTTCAACTGTACCAATTCCTTCTCCAGGGCTCGAATCCTGTTTTCATAAAGAACTTTCTGGTCAGAAAGCTCTTTCTGAGCCACTTCTTTTGCCATTTGAATTCCCTGCATCATTTCCTCTTGTGCCTTTAAGTGGGCTTCCTCGATTTCAGCCTCGAGTCTGAGAAGCACAGTAAAAATTGTTTCGAATTTATTTATTAAAATCAAGAACATTCAAACCAAATTTTCAAATAAAAAGGACTGCGAGTCCTGGCGGTGTGATATTAGCATTAATCCTCGCTTAAAATACTTACTTTGCTCTTTGAGCGGCCAGTAGCTCATTTTTGGCAAACTCAAAATCTTTCTGCCCCTCGCCTGCACTTGTCCAGCACGACACGCGCTTTCCAGACTGCACCTCGGCCGGATGATTGAAACGGAAGTAGTGATCCCCGCCGAGGATCACCCTGTCCCCCTGGACGCCACGCAAACAGTCAGAGAAGACGTGAAACTGATTTATGAATACGTTTGAGCGGACGGCGTCGTGTCGTACATGATAACCAACATCAGTTAAACAATAAAAAGCAACTAAAGCTTCGAATTACTCACATGATGTAAGACAGTGGATTCAGAGATGAGGTTCCCATTCACAAATGTCTTGGCATTGTCCATGGGAGTGATGCTGACAGTATTGTGGATGTTGGATATGACACTTTAAAAGAAGGGAAATAGCATCATTTTTAATATAATCTTTATTCAGCTAAAGGTAGTTTTCACAGCCAGCTGGGGTTTTATTCTCACCAGTGCTGGTCGGCGATGAGAGCTCCTGTGAGCTGGATGTCGTAACTGGAGCCCGCTTTGAGCTTGCCCACTGTGGTCCTGCCCTCTTTGATCATGTAGAGAAGCATCTCGGACAGCTGGGGGTCCTCGTTCAGGTTCACCAAGTTGGGAAGACGGTTGTCCACTTTGAACGTCACACCTGCTTTCTGATTAGACAGAAAGAGAGAAATCTTTAGGGGTTTCCTCTCTTGTTTCTATATTGCAACGCAGTTTTAAGTTCAGAGTCAAAAACATAAATAAATCAACACAGTTGTGTAAAAATGAATAAAAAAGCAGGGTGAAAAATACCTGCAGCTCTTTGGTCTCTTCACGTTTACGGATTTCTGCTTGCTCAAGTTTTTCTCTCCATGCCCTGTCAAAAAAAGTTATATGATTTCCTTTTCAGTTTATTTTTTTTATTATTTTTTTCATTTAGTATTGTTAAGTAAATTTGAATACATTCTGAGGATAAAAGGGGCAGACATAAAAAGATTTAATCTTCTTCTGGTACCTTTCATTTTATTTTAATTTGTGTTTTTTCTTGGTTTTCTATTGTATATAGTTATTTTTTTAATGAAATGAATAAATTTTTGAATTGAACTGAAATTTTCAGATGCATTTTAACCAGATCCATTAAAGTGCCTGTGACATCCATTTTTTCTAATAAATATGAATGCATTTTTGGTACGATAACATTGATAGTATATTGCAAAAGAAATGTCACGCCTCTGAAATGAACAGTTGTTGAGATATTTGAACGTAAAGTAACAGGAAGTGATGTCAAAGGGGAACGTCGGCATGTAAACAGAGCGTTGTTACAACAGCTGGCAATACAGACCGTAGAGAAGAATCTGATGTTTCTTTAGATTATTTTGAGTCTCTATCAAAGAGAGACGAAGATGAGTTAAAGTTTCAATAAGTTTGTTTTAATAAACAAAGACCAGGGAGTTTGTTTTATTAAAGAGTTCTCCTTTGATGTCACTTCCTGTTTCATTTTGGCTGAACTATTAAAGTTGAAAAGGAAATAGGCCAGTTATGGGACAAAATGGGTAAAATCATGTGTTTTATGCCAACTTTCTTAAATATAAAGATGTTTTATTTGACTTTTTGTATTTGAAGGATATGCATGGCACAGCCACTTTAAAGTCTGACTAACCCAGACGTTACTTACACAAACAGCCAAATGTTTATGTCAGGATTAAGGAAGGTAAACAAAAATGAGTAGTGTTTGAATTTTCTCTGTGATGCTAACCGGTTGGCTTCAAGCATCTCTCTCTCTTGCTGAAAGAGTTTATTCTTCAGGGTGCTGATCTCCTGCTGGAACATTCGCACTCTGTCCGGCTCGACGCCCAGCGAGCTCATCTGGGCCGCTCGCAGTTTCTCCACCTCTGCCTTCAGCTCTGAAGGGAACAGAAAAATGTATGGCCGGATCACTTCAAAAGACAACCTCAGCTGTGAGGCTTTAGGCAAACGTCGATGTGAAAATGCAGAAAGTGACACTAAAAGGTCACGGTAAATATTCAGATTTTCTCCACGGCTGAAGGTGATTTACAGCAGGACATCGGAAGTCTCGCGCTGACCGGCGACGTCAGATGAAATCTACAGCAAGAGCTCCCCTTAGTGCTAAAAATGTCAAACAGCACCGAGAGGGGTTTATGAAAAATAATACTTGCATGACAGTTAGCCGCTATGTGCAACTGACAGTGCATAAATATGGGCAGGAAGCAAGGTTAGGGCCACACTTTCAATTCATCTGCAAAGTGCAGGAGGTGGTGATGGATAAGTCTGATGGGGGGTGTGGCAGGAGGTAGAAGGACAAGAAAAGTAAGCTACGAATAAAACAACTTTCCAATGTAGAGAACAGAAATAAGAGTTTTTAAAGGGATCCCCGATTAGTTGTAACATTAGACTTTATTTGATAAACATATATTTAACTCTAAAATAAAGACGGTAAAAATTCTGTAGGCGGTTTAGTTTTGTAATTTTTTTAAAATGTATTTTAACACGGACAGAGCCATTTTATTTACACACAAAGCATTCTGGGTAAATGATGACGTGGATAGGTCCTCGGTGTGAGTGAGCTATATCCACCCTGAAGGTTAATCTTGGACAATATCTGATGATTGGTTCTTTTAAATGAAACCAGAAAGTGTTGACAGAGAGGAGAAGGATGTAGAAACTACTCAGC
>NW_013952475.1:449232-457287 GCF_001266775.1 Austrofundulus limnaeus
GCTGAGTAGTTTCTACATCCTTCTCCTCTCTGTCAACGCTCTCTGGTTTCATTTAAAAGAGTCGATCATCAGATATTGTCCAAGATTAACCTTCAGGGTGGATATAGCTCGCTTGCAGCCTCGCACCGAGGACCTATCCACGTCATCATTTACCCAGAATGCTTTGTGTGTAAATAAAATGGCCCCGTCCGTGCAATATATTTTTCAACTTTTAGTTTAAAAATGATAAAAACTAAACAGCTTACAGTATTTTTACAGTCTTCATTTTACAGTTAAAATATATTTTTATCAAATAAAGTCTAATGTTACAACTAATCGGGGATCCCTTTAAAATGGAATCCAAACATACAGATAGAAAAGGAACTGTAGAGCAAACAAAGGATTATTCCAAGTTAGTAAGCTGTTGATACTACCTCACATACAAAACCATTAAACTGTGTACCAGACCTAATGACAACCAGAGACAGGAAACAACTCTAGCCATGACAGGCTGAGAGCCTAAACCCTTTCCTCTGCCTACATCACCCAGAATGCCTTGCAGTTCTGGATCAGAGCTCAGTGAAATGATCAACATTCCATCAAACGTGTCTTTTCTACTGATGTTTTCTCACTTGTCTGTTGCAATAATCATACTTTTTTTAAAGCCCAGCCCTAATTATCAGCCTTATAAAAGCATTTTTGAAGCCCAGTTTGATGTTGATAGATTGGTCTGACCTCTGATGAGCTTGGCACTGGTGTCTTCGTTGACTTTGGCCACGTTAATGATGGTGCGGGCCTGCTGAGCGTAACGCAGGGTGCTCAGGCTCTCCTCCACGTTGCTGCCCGCTGGGCTCACGGTCGCGATCATGGCCGTCTTGGAGTTGCCGCCGAGGCTCTCTTTCAATAACCTCCGGAATAAAAATCAAATTAAAATGTGATCATAAAAAGAAAACAATCTCTGTTCTTTTAATATGTTTACATTTCCAATTAGTTTCATTTACAATAATCTATTTCCAAAGCCCTGGGATTGTTTTGTATTTTTTCTGGACTGAAAATGTCGATCAGTATCACAGACAAATCTGGTAAAACTGCATAAAACTATGTTTTGTTTGTGGAATTGTTGGTTCATTTTCATAAAAGCAAAAGGTCTAAAAAAACTGTGTCCAAACTCACCATGTGAGAACAGACTCTCTGTACGGTATGAAAACCTGCTTCCTGGTCAGTACCTGCTCCGATAAAGCAGAGATGACCTTTCCAAGTGTTAGCAGGGATTTATTGATGCTAGCACCCTCCTGTAACAGAGAAGTGGCTTCATTAGGGCTGCACCTATTGCAGTTTTCTGGCCAATCAAAGAAAAGCCTGACCTGAAAAAAAAGCTGCTATAACTTGCACAAATTATCCTTTGTGTAATAAATAGAAATAAAACAAAGAAGCACAATAAAAAATGCAACAAGCAGAGAAACTGGCAATCACTGTTTGGAAATGCTCACTCTGAGTCTGTCTCCACTCGTCTGGGTTGAGCCGCAGCGCTCGCTGCCAGCCAGATCGACCAGGTTGATCCTGCTGGTGATGCTGTGGTCGTGTTCCTCTCCCTCCACAAACTCGGTCTGAAAACACAGACACACACATCTCGGTTAAAATAATGTGGGGCAAACGAAGACACGAGTAAACGGTGAAATTAAAAATATATATTTCTACCTTCATCTGAGTCATAACCAGGGTAAAGACCGAGTGAGACCTGGAGCTCTTGTCGTTCATTCCCGTTGCTGCCGTAGCTCTCTGCTTGTTCCCAAGCTCCAGCCAGCCCTAAAAATAACATTATTTTCTCATTTAAAGGGGCTATATCATGTAAAAATCAACTTTTTTGAGTTTTATATCATGTTATAATGTTTATCTCTCATCAAAAACATGCCCAGAGTCTTGCTTTGACTCATTCATGCATGTTTGAGAAATCCTGTAGTGTCCTGAGGCAGCCAGGCAGGGGAGCAAAAACGACAGGTTGGGACTAGAACCGCCTTTTGGAACCAGCTCCGCCTCTGGGCTGTGTCTCCAAGCCAAGCTTCCTCATCATGGAGCACACTTCCCCACCCTCCACCTCACACACTCGGCCCATGACTCCTACAGGGTCTCAGCAGCAACAAAGCAAACAACTGGTGAAACTGAAAGTGAAACTTAAACTGTCTGCTGAGCTCCTAACACTACTGCTCACTCAGTGAAGCCCTTTTCAGATTCAAAATACCTTTGAGGAAATGTATTTTCAGATGCCAAGTAAACTGCATGATAGCGCACACACCCCCCACCCCCCCCACCCCACACACACACACCCCCGCGTGCTGAAATGGGTGGGACCGAAGCGGAAGGTGGTACCTAAAGAGACAGAGGCCTATTTCAAGGTGTTTAGGAGAAGAAGTGATGAGAAGATAAGTTTATTTTCTATTTAAACATTAAAAACAGAATTTTAATAACAGCTAAAGGTGACATAGATACTTTATTATAGTATAGTATTGAAATATATGCCTGAGAAACACATAATATTGCCCCTTTAAACCTAAAAAACGTGAGGACAAAAGGGGAAATTAGCAGTGAGTTCACCCACCTTAATATCATTGTAACAGCTCACCACATTTCTGAAAAGAAATAACAAAATGAGTCCTTCTGTTTAACATTTTGTCCCATTTTTTTTTCCTGGCTTGTAATTTTTTTATTTTATTTATTTTTTCTTACGTAGAAAGGTCAGCAACATACGGACCGTGGACGGGATGCTCCCTGACTCTCAGCTAAAAGAGAAAAACAAAAAAATTTGTATTGTTCCTCCAAGTTATTTTAGGCCTAAAAGCAAGAGGGAAAAAAATGTAAAAAATATTTTCTCTACAAACAATATACCCAATATGTAAATAAAATACAGTACTGGGTTTCATTTTACTAGCATTCAAGAGTAATTTTCATTCAGTAAGTAAATACTAACTGGCATCCTCCTCTGGTTTGGCTCCTCTCTGATCACCAGCAGATCATGGATCTTCTCATTATACACTTCGAAGTAGCTCATCTCTATGTGACACGTAACCTAAAATGTGAAAAATTACAAAACAGTTTTTGATCAGTTATAGAAAAAAGCGATGGGTTACATAGTGAACACTTCGATGTGATATTCTACCTCTTTGTTTTCCATGGAGGCCAGTTTCACAAACAGCTCCTGGCAGAAACGAGGGATGACCCCTGCCTCTTCTTCGAAGCCCATCATCCTGCAAAAGAACCATTTTTTTTCAATCAGTACATAATGGATGGGACAAACATGATGCAGGGAATTACAAAAACACCCACGTGTATGATTTCCCAGAGCCTGTTTGGCCGTAAGCAAACAAGCAGGTGTTAAATCCTTCAAAGGCCCTCAGCAGCAGAGGTTTGGCCAGCGTCTCATAAACCGTCTTCTGGCTGGCGAAGCCGGGGTCACCCTCATCCACGGAGCAGAAGGAGAAGTCATACGTGAAGGAGTAGCTCTGTTTGGACTCTGGATGCTGGACAACGGTCTCCTGATCGTTCATGAATATGACCTGGGGGGCCTTCTCTGTTTTCTCTCTGTAACAGTGCAGAACACTTTCAGCGATAAAAGTATCAGAATAAGTTAACTGTTTAATATTTTCTTGCACAAGTGAGGATCCCTACACAATTTAATTGCTAAAAAACAAAAACCTGCTGAGTGCTAAGGTCCTATGATTGCCATTGTTAAGTTTTTTGTTTTGTCTTGTGAAGTAAACAATCTGATGACAAACCTGGCACTGAAAGGCCGGACCCTGACAGCCACAGCCACTGCACTGTTTTCCATCTTAAAGGAATCCTGCTGCTGGATCAGAGAGTGTTCAGTGGATGTCCTGGCCACGGTCACCTCTGGCTTTGCGCTGGAGCTGGTTGTCTTCCTCTCTTGCCCCGCAGTGCTGGGCTTGTGCACGCCTGTCAGGGCCCTGCTGACCCGTGGAGCAGGTACAGGATGAGCTTTGGCGTCTCCAGACTGCTGAGCTCGGGCTTTGGGTCTTTCCATGCTCCCAGACTTGAGCGCCACCGGTTTCGGAGGTTCTTTACTGGCCATTTTCTCAAATACGTCTCTCCTGGCGGCGATTTTCCCAAACGGTGTCTTCTTGGTGGGAGTTTTAAAGGTCTGATCCCCGTCCTCAACAAGCTGCCTGGCTGGAAAAGATGAAGAGGGTTTAACCTGAGCTTCTGCTACTTTAAACGTTTTGGGGTCTCTTAAGCTCGCTGATCTTAATAAACCAGGGGTCCTGCCGTTTGGTTCACCCAGGACTTTAGGGGTCGCTTGTTGACCGGTAGCGCTGACCCCACGCTGCCCACGCGAGCTTTTATCCATCATGGAGGGCGTCCTGGTCCTGCGCTGCAGAGTCAGCCTCTTCTCTGGAGCCGGGGTGGTGTTCTGGCTGCTTTCAGTCGCCGTTTCCTCTGTCTTTCGTTCAGCCCCAGTCTTCCTCCTTGACCTCCTCTGCAAGGCCGGTCGGCCTCTGTAAGGAGTCTGCTGCCCGCTGCCGCTTTTTGACACGGCAGACACGACGTAAGTTCTGTTTACAGGACGACTTTTCTCAGACAACCTGCTGACTTCGCTCGCAGATTCTGCACCTGATATCTCGCCTTTTCCCAGTTCAGTTGCCTTTAGCGCTGCTGGTCGCTCTCTCCCGGGTGTCTTGGACATTGGTGCTGACATTAAATGGTCATAAAACGCTGTATGTTTCCTCGCTTGTACGCTAAATATAGACATGATGATTTTGGAGACTAGCGGAATAACGGCAACTGAAATACGGATGTCCTATCGTATTTAAAATAACAATAAACCGAGACAATTACGACTTGCAGTATTAGTTTAAAGTGAGCGTAAATCCATTTGGATAAAATAATAGCTATAATACACACAGCGTCTTGTGCTTGTTATTGTTTCTCCCGATCGCTTCCGCCTTCGCCCGCTACAATTTCAAATCGGCTTCGTCCTAGGCTCCTGATTGGCTGAGCTCCTGACGTGTTTGCGTCACATTGGCCGAGACGCGCAAGTATACTAAATTACCACTAGATGGCAGCACAAACGTTAAAATGCTTACATCAGCTACACTCAAGTAAATGACAGAAATTCGGTGACCATAAGATTTATTCTTATAAATCTCACTTATAGCCACCGAATTTCTGTAGTAAGGTTTATATTATTTCGCTAAAAATGACTTCCAACGGGCAAAATTCATTTAAAAAATATTTTTCTCATTAAAAATAGTTCAAACTAAAATTTCATCAAAGATTTGAAACGTTTTCTTAGTGGTAACATTGGGCCTTAGGTTGAATATATATGCATTTTTTTTAAATGACTCAAATTTAGATAGTACCGACATCACAAAAATTACTTAAAATAAATAAAATGTTTGTCAAAAAATAAAAATAAATAAAATAGGTTGCATGTACTCAGTGCTGTATAAAGTATCTCAAAGTGATACTTGAGTAAAAGTACAAGTATCTTATCATAAAAGTACTTTGATAAATGTTCAAGTCTGCTCTAAGAATATTACTTGAGTAAAAGTATTAAAGTATCATATTTGTTAAGTATACTACGTATACACTAAGTATTAAAAGTAAAAGTATTGAGTGAAAAGGAGGAATTAGATTTTCCAAAATGGCATTTATTGGGAGATGACTTCTCCAAATAAAAAATAAAATAAAATATTTAAAAATTAAATGAAAAACTTTTCTGAAGACGTGCAGCTGTGATGGATTGTACAAACTAGTTATTTATACTTCTCACCTGAAGGTCAACTTATAAGTTTTTAAATGTAAAAATGACAAATAAAATTTATTATTTGATCAGTTTGTTTGCATTACACTAAGTACATGCCTGAACAAGAATTCCGGTCCAATTTTTTAAATGTCAATCTTCAGCGTTGATGTCTTTATAAGTTTCATAAGTTATGATGTCTAAAACGCCATAGTGCGACAGGGCCTTTACTACAATTAAATTAACTCTATCCAGGAGACAAAATTCAACAACAAAAACCAGCTGGAATGAAATAGGAGTAATGAATTTCTACTTCTTTTTTTTTAAATGTATCTAGTAGAAAGTACAGATAATTGTGTGAAAATGTAAGGAGTAGAAATAAAAAGTAGGCTGAAAAAATAATTACTCAAGTAATGTACAGATAACCCAAATTTCTACTTAAGTACAGTAACAAAGTATTTGTACTTAGTTACTTTACAACTCTGCATGTACTGACTTGGGTGGATGTGATGTTTTATAAAATAATTTTTCAAACCTCAGAAAATTAAAATATTTTATTAACTTTTTATTTATTTATTTACAAAACAAAAAACACCACTGTAAAAATATTTAGAAAAACTGTCTACTTCTTGCGACGATCATGTTTCTTTATGATGTCTAGGAGGTTGTTCTTGGTCACCGGTGTGTCGTCAGATCCACTCTTGTTTTTCTGTCTTTCCCTCCTCTGCTGTTCATGAAGGTGGGGTGAGTTTAGGAGCTGAGGGGGCAGAATGGACCCAGTGGGTTTAACTCTGTTCACCACCCCTAGAAAAAGCCTTTTGTTGTTGTTGTTAAGAAAAGTGATGGCTGTTCCCCTGTGTCCCAGTCTTCCTGCTCTGCCCACCTGAAAGAGGGGAAATGGCATTAATACAACTATCAGGTTTATTAAACGTGAGGTTCACCATTTTGTCTTGAATCTCTGAGCATAAAGTTTACACATTCAACCAGATTTGTGCATTGTAATTTAAAGATCTCGTTATTCATTTGTAGCCAACAAAGAATTAGGCGATCTGTTTGACGAACCTGGTGAACATACTCATCCATTGTGTTTGGCATGTCGAAATTAACCACCAATCTGACGTTGACCAGGTCAAGTCCTCTGCCCAGGACCCCTGTGCTGATCACTACTTCAAACCGTCCATCCAGAAGACCCTGAAGAAAGCGCAAATATGAATTGTACACAAGTGATACGGTAGATTTAAAAAAGGGGATTTACTTGGTTTTAAAGCTAATCAACATTCAATATTACAATTTGTGACATTCATTCTTTTGTATCAGACATTAAAGTGAATAATTAAAAGGTTTTAAATACAACAAAATAAGCATATGATGCTTTGGGCAGTTTGCAATCAAAGAAATTTATTAGGTTTTGTTTATCCACTGATTTTTAAAGACACTTTACATAGTATAGTTTTTTCTTAGGGGAACAGTAATATCTTTCTCTAATGTGAATATTTCTGCTTGAAGTAATGATTTTATGTCCAGACTGGGTTGTGGGGCTCTTGATGAGGGTTTCACAGACTCAGGAGGCTTTAATTGGATATATGACTGGTTTAACACTTACTACACATAACAAAGCTGCTATTGAACATTAGTGATGAGAAATAAATGTATGATGTCTTGACTCGGTGTAAAAATAGTCTGCCCCTTTAAGACACTGTCATGAGGCGGGGTCAGGACATGAAGACGATGGTAACTCAAGGTGTATTTCCTGGTTTTGGGGGCACGGATTAGCTGGAGGTTGCRGAATAAACCACTGATCAGTCCACAGCTGTGTCGACGGGTGTTGTATGACTCACATCACTCAAACAGTCACATATTGTTATTAACTTGTGGTAGATCTGAACAGGTAAATGAGTATAAGAACACATGCTATATTTTTACACTTTGAGACAACTGATCAAAATGTATGATTTTCTTCCCCCCTTGTAGAAACATTTTTTCTATCATTGAATTCTGGTTTCTTTGATCTTTTTCTTGTTATTCTATGTTATTTTTTGTTTGTTTCTTTGAATCAAAGCCATACATCAAGACAATTACATAAACAAAATGAAGATGAAAATCAGTGGTTTACAATATTATAATAATACAAAATCTACGACGGAGTATTATGGCCACACAATGAGATTTTTTTAAATTACAAGAATAAAGTTATAATATTACGACATTAAAGTCGTATGAAAATAAAGTCATAATATTATGAGATTACAGTTGTAACATTACAAGATTAAAGTCATAATATTATGAGATTAAAGTCATAATATTATGAGATTAAAGTCATA
>NW_013952475.1:457297-462573 GCF_001266775.1 Austrofundulus limnaeus
GAGATTAAAGTCATAATATTATGAGATTAAAGTCATAATATTATGAGATTAAAGTCATTTGAAAATAAAGTCATAATATTACGAGATTAAAGTCGTAACATTACAAGATTAAAGTCATAATATTATAAGATTAAAGTCATAATATTACGAGATTAAAGTCATATGAAAATAAAGTCATAATATTATAAAAAAGTTGTAACATTATGAGATTAAAGCCATAATATTATGAGAATAATGTAACATTGAGATTAAAGTCATAATTTTATGAGAATAATGTAATATTATGAGATTAAAGTCATAATTTTATAAGAATAAAGTCATAATATTATGAAATTAAAGTCATAATATTATGAGGTTAAAGTCATAGTATTCTAAAACTAAAGTCATAAACTATACCCTTATGCAGTTACCACTGCATTAAAATGAGGAATATTGAGCAACTTGTCAAGTTGTTCTTTAGTATTGCTTAAAATAAATAATCTTTTAGCACATCAGCATCAAATTATCAGTAGCAGGACTTGGAAATTGTGCAAACAATATGATAAACTGAAGCAGGCATTGACAGATGTAGTCGGCACATAGCTAATTTGGATGAAAGCATATTAATCTAGTGACCCAAGTCACTAGATTAATATGCTTTCGTCCAAGCATATTAATCTATTTTAATATGCTTGGACTATTTTATTAACATGGCTGTCCACAGAAGATGTGAGGAAAATAAAAAGGAAACGAGGAACGGAAAATGGACACGTCATGTAGGATTATGACTTTATTTTCATAATATTGTGACTTTATTCTCATAATATTATGACTTTATTCTCGTAATAATGATTAAAAATAAATCTTGTTGTGTGGCCCTATACTCTGTAATAAGAATCAGATTGTTTGTGATACATTTTCTGATTGAGGGAGCTGCACTGTTTCCCACTAACATGGGCACATTTTTAATCATCCCACTTCTGCATACTCTACTAGACACCAGACTCACCTTGAGGATACGGTTGCGTTCCATCTGGCTCTTGTCAGAGTGGATTGCCACAGCAGTGAGGCCCGTCACCTTGGCAACCGCCTCACAAAGCAGGTCAGCACCCAGTTTACAGTCGACAAACACCACAACTGGAGGCTGGAACAGTTTGCTGTCCTAGAACATTAAAAAACAAGCAAGCTAGGATTTTTGTTCAGCAGAAATATAAATAATTAATACTTTCAGTCTGAAATTACAGATCTATCTTTAGTTTAGACCTAAATGACATAAGTGTTAAAGAAACCCTGGTATAACTTGTGCAGGAATTACTTCAGATTGTTTTCTTCCTGATTTATCACTTTGTGCTGAAATAAAACAGCTTCCTTGCACAACTTGATTAAAAATCAAAAGTGCAGTACATGTCTTTAAACTAGTGTCTGAAACTACTTTTTTTCACATAGTTAACTAAAGCATGTTTCTCTTTTTCTTGTTGGAGACATTTGCTGGAATTTTTGAATGAGGCAAAGACTCCAGAGCTCAAATAAATGCTGCCTATAATGGTGGTGTAAGGGCACTGGTTGCTCCGAGTTTTAGGAATTTACTCCTTTTGTTGCTAAATGAAGAATACAAAGCTATTAGCAGTGCTCCATTAGACTTAGTTATTCAGTTGGAGTCTATATAAAGCAAAACTGCAATGCTTTGGTCTGAATTCTTCTTATTGTAACTCCACAAGCCCCTCTTTCACCCCTTTTCTGAGGTGCAGCTCGGATCAACTCGTTTTGATGCTTTCAGTGCAGAAACCTTTTATTTATAAATTGATTAAAATACACCAACAAGGGAAGACTTGTCCATCCAGCCTTACATGTTGGAGCCAGAGTCTGAGCCAGAGCCAGAGGAGAATGAAGACAATGAAATCGTAGTTGGTAAGTTCAGACCTTATTTGGCACTTCGGTTGCAAATAATTATATGTAATAGTTTAGAAAACGTCATAGAAAATAGAAAAAACAGAACCGGGAGCGACTACATTCAAATTTTCTGCACTCTTAGAGACTCCAAGTACACAACAAAATGCTTTTTACAGCTTAAAAAGAGGATTTTGCATGATATGTCCCCTTTAAGATTAACTTGATCTTACTGGGGGGAAAAAAAGCTTAATATAAAGTGGAGAAAATGGGGGGGTCGTTTAAAATTTTGCTTTTGAAACTAAAAATAATAGTTTTCTCCAATTTTACACCCTTCCTAATTCATAGGTAAAAAATTTTGCTTACATTGAGAATCTCAAACAGCTTCTTTTTCTTGGAGGGTTCCTCTACCCACAGCAGGATCTGCCTGATGTTGGCGCAGGGCTGATTCTTTTCACCAACCACGATGCGTACGGGGTCGCAGACCAATCGAGCAGCCAGCTCCTCCGTCCCCGTCGGGATGGTGGCCGACGCCAGCAGAGTCTGGCGATCTTTGGGGACCTGTTCCAGAACCTCAAGCACTTGCTGCTGGAAGCCCATCTTCAACATGGTGTCAACCTACAAGATGCACCGAGAGGTTCCTGTTCCAAGAGCTTCTTTAATCCCCAAATAATCTGAATTATAGCTAAACAGTGAACATGCACGTAGCCTAATGTTTATTTTGGAAAATAATAGAGGATGACACAACTTTCAATGCCAGGAATGTTTTCAAGGGCTAAAGAAATGAATTTGCCGTACCTCATCAACCACCACAATCTTCACTTTATCAAGCTGCACAGCTTTCTGCTTCAGGATGTCAATGAGTCGCCCCGGCGTAGCTATGATGATCTGCTCGGGATTAAAAGAAGAATAACACAATAACGGTGAAGGGAGGAAAAAAAAAAAAAAACAAGACAATGCATATTTGGATGAGGAGGAAAAATGTTTCTTGTACCTTGATGTTGCTCTTGAGGCGGTGGAGCTGTGGGGGGAGAGGCATGCCCCCCACAAGGAGAGCAGTTCTCATGTTGGGGAGTCCTAACACCAGCTCCTTGGTCTGTTTTTCTATCTGAATGGCCAGCTCCCTGGTGGGGGTCAAGATCAGAGCCACAGGGCTGCTCACACCACAAGCTTGTTTCTAAAGATAGGAGTGATGGTACAGATTACATCTCTAAAAAAAGAGCTTTTGTAAAAAATGTTTTGCTCAAGTGGATGAGTCGTCTGATCATTAAAGTTTTTTTTCTGTCGGGAGGGAGAACATCATTGCCTAATAATCCTCATAGAATGTATGAGCAGGCAGTTTCATTGGATGACTTTTAACTGAATGAATGTTAAATAAAAAAAAATATTAGTGGCATTACTGTACCTCCAGTGCCCTCACCACCACAGGCAGCAGAAAGGCTACAGTCTTCCCTGATCCTGTGTCGGCGCTGGCAATCACATCCGTGCCTGTGAGGCCAATTGGCACCATCTGCATTTGGACCGGTGTGGGTGCCTCGTAACCAGCCTTTTTCAGGTTGCCGCTCAACGTAGAAGGAAAGCCACAGTGTTCGAATTCAACAATGGGTCTCATGACACCTTTACCTTCTGTTTTTATGCCAAGTTCCCGTTTTATCCGCTCCACCTGCTCATCAGTCAGGCCTGATATGAATGGGTCTTCCCTGTAGAAATAGCGCGGTTCGTTTGCACCTATCCCACCAGTGTGCGCAGCTTGATGCTGAGGCTGAGGAGTCCCTTTGTCTGCTGTATCATCCTTAAAATGAAATGCATCTGCCCCAGTTCCTTTCCCCATTTTCTGTAAATGGTTGGCTTTGCATTCAAGGCTGCAAACATCGTTATCGGTGGCATCACAAATGTACTCCCCGTAGCGGCCGCACATCACACAGACTGGCTCTCCTGGCCCAGGCCATCGCTGGCACTTTTTGAAAGATTTAACTGGCTCCTCTTCTTCCACGTCTTCTGAGGAAGACTTGGATCCATCTTCTGACAAACACGCATCTGTTTCATCCTGTGTTTTTGTGTCTTCACGACGTGCTCCCTCCCTTTGTGCAGGTGCCTGCGGACTACTTTTGCCAGAGTCCTCTTGTTCAGCCTTGCTTTTCTTATTTAGAGCAGGACTTGGTGGTCCCTGGGCAGGTCTCTTTACTTTCAGGGCTCTTGGCAAAAACATGTTTCAGTTAAGCTGAAAATACAAAAAAGTTAAAGTTCATACCAGATAATGGTGAACATTGAAACATAGAACTCCAGACAGGATGATAATTCCACAATTTACTGCTGTATTGTTTAAGCTAAAGTTACAGACTTCAATTTGTAACTGAATAAAAATACTTTTTATATATTTTGTACAGTGAAACAAAAATTACATATATAAAAACTATTTTACTACACACAACTCATAAATGTTAAGAAATATCTGAATTTTTCATAGAAATTGACAATATTTCAACCTTCTCAAGTCGCGTCAATTTTTCCAGCGGCGAAAATCAACAACCGACGCGCAGTGATGACGTTGGCACCGCTTTGAATGCTGGGCAATGCAGTTTACAGTGTCGACTGTTGTTTTGTCGGTCATAGTCGGATTAAAATTTTTACTGGATTCTAAGACTTCTAATATATTTAATCAGGTCTTTCGTGCGATATAATTACACAAAATGCCTCATCAAGTAAAAGTTGCTGGTGTTACATTCAAAAGCTCGTTTTCGTGTACGTAAAACTTAATGCTACAATGTTATTCATTGTTGTATGTTTGTGTAGAAAACACTTCAGAAAAAATAAATATACCGATGGTTGCTTTTTAACCACAGCAAGTCTTTGGCAATAAGAAACATGTACAGACATAAAATTAGGCTGTGTTCAGTTTTCTGTAAGACATGTAATAACCATGTGATGGTTAGAACACATAACAAAAAATATCACGTAAATTGTACAATGCTATATAAAATTATAATTTTTTTAATAAACAGTGAGCACTGGCTCACTTTAGAAGTCGCAAGAAATAAACTACAAAAGCGTGTCTGTAATGTTCGACAGACCTCGAAGGCGTCCCTGCGCATGCGCACCGCTCAACAAAGGTGTAGGCAGCAGCGGCAGAGACAGACCTCAGTGCTGCAGGACCAGCGCATCTGAAAGATCTGGAGAAGGGAGTAGCAAAAGAAAAGAGGGGGAAAAAAATCGTTGTTTTTACTGTGTTATATGAGAAGAGAAGCAGACTGCTTCAACAGTACATGAACGATGGGAACACTGAAGTTTTTACTCCAGTCAAAGAACAGTTTTTCTTCTGAAATCCTCGAAAACCTGGCTTGGTCCGACGGTCAACTGGAGAGCAGAATGGATGGAAAACATCGAGACTAGCGAGACATTGTGTCAACGAG
>NW_013952475.1:462639-466188 GCF_001266775.1 Austrofundulus limnaeus
ACCAGCCTGCTCTTTTTATGACTGAAACAGACTGCAGATATTAAACTCCAAGACATTCCTCGGCTCGGGGCCACAGCTGCTTGTTGTTTTCGTCCCATATTCCAGAAGTGGGATGTGTTCGCGCTGCTGGGTCGCTCCGTAGGCTTTCACCGAGCAACACGGCGGAAACATGGGCGAAGTTCGGGACGACGGAGACGCGAAGAAGACCTTGGTCGCTCCAGCAATTAAGTCTTTTGAACATCACGACTTTTCCCGCGCCAAAATCTGTTGCAGCCTCAGGTGGCTTGTAGCCAAAGCATACGGGACAGGTAGGTGACAATACTGTACTTTTAATTCCGTTTTAATTAGAAGCACGTGCAACAAATCTGTAATTAATTATTAATTAACTCAGGAATGCAGGCCTACTCTTCTCAATTATGTATATTTTATATAGAGCCCTGTTTTATATTAATAATTGCAAACGTATAATATAGTATATCTGGGTTAAAWAATGTCAGTTTCCTCAAATATATTCAAACATCATCTGAGAATATGAATCACTCCTCCAATGACTAAATCAAAGCTATTCTCGGGTGAGAGTATGTTATTTGCACACTGGGTGACAAATGTGTCATTTTTACAGTGGGTGGCAAAATCTAATCAGGTGAGTTGTTTTTCTACCTACTTTTTATGATTAACCAAACCTTTGAAGGGAAAAAAACTGAGGACGCTAAATGGTGAGTAACTGCAGCACAATTGTAGGCCCTCACTATAAAAAAAAAACTGCTTTTTATTTATTTTATCCATTCATTAGAATAAAGAAAAGAAAATCTATATATACAAGAAAAACAAAATACAAGTCATAAATTATATCTGCCCCCCTTTTCCCCAAAAACAAATAGAACAAAAACAATATTAGATCCTTTACAAACAACAATAATACATGTCAACACATATTTTATATTGTATTTATTTAACAAACTACCTTTTATCATTCTCTTTAAAAAAATCCTTTGAAGCAGCTCTATCTCTTAACAAATTTTGATTAGATGTTTAAATGTAATATTGAGATAATGTGTAAAAACTAGATTGTGGTTTTCAGTGTTCAGCCCTGATCCAAACTGTGTAAAAATCCTCTTGATCATTCAGGAACAGCTAATCTGCTAGAGCTAACACAAAGGAAAGAAGCTTTATGCTTTTAAAAAGGCCTTTGTTTTCTTCCAGTTAGRAATTATATTGGGTTAATTTGATGAAATCCACATTCATCTGTTCATTCCAACACCACACGGTCTGTTTGGGTGCATCCTGCCTTGCCCACTGCTCTGTAACAGCCCAGTGAACCTGAGGTTTCTTGCAAACCTGCCGTGTGTTTTCAATGAGGGCTGAATGAAATGGGTCGATTCCAAAAATACAGACTTCCAGAGGGAGCAGGAGGGAGGGAAATGAAAGAGAGCRAGCAGGCTCATCCCCGGATTGCTGCCTAACTCTGCTCTTTCTCCTTCGTGTGCRTCTTGTGTTATTACAAATATAGGAGTGCATGGAGGATAGGCAGTCAGGTTTATGCAAGATGCAAGCCCCACATAGAGGATCAGCTGTCGGTGATTACTGCCCCACAGCAAACAGTGAGAATGAGAAGAGATTACACTGAATTCACTCTTGCACATTCCCAAACTCAAAGCATGAAACTCCAAAAATCAGTCTTTCTGCTCTTTCGACGAATGAAACATTATGAATGTGGCAGATAGCAAAAGAAATCCACAATTTAGTTTTCTCATATCCAGCCATATATATATATATATATATATATATATATACATACACCAAAAGTCCTTGCAGCAGTGTCCTGAAGGAGCTGAACATTTTGATTTATAAGTTGTTGAATTAGCACAAACATTGCAGAATGAGATACTGTATGTGCTGAAAAATGTACAGAAGACAAAATGATCTCAGTAGTGACTTGTTTCGCTATAATTGCAATAAATCAAATTTCTGTTTCCCAGCTCACTGAAACTCTGCAGACACTTGTCACATGGGCACAGTGTGAAAGCAATGACAAACATGATTGTGAATTCTTTGTAGACTGTCTCACTGCACAGTGGACCTCTCTGAGGCGATCAACACGCACTCGTGCTGGCGCTCGCTTTGAAGAGAGAGAAGGGTGTTCCCGGAGATTTAGAAGCTTCAGAGAYRAAAACACAAGATGAATCGATCGGGTTCCTCTCCTCCTGCAGTTGCTATAGCAACGCTGAGGYCTATTCACACACAAGATCTATGTTATGATATTGTCAAATCGCTGCARTGAAGGGAAGTACTGTCACAGGCGAAGGACCGATTTGGTGTTAAATAGTCAAATAAAATTTTTACTCTTTTTTTTCAGTGTGCTTGAAATGTAAGAAATGACCACTTTTCTACATTTTGTTAATTTTTTTTTTTTTAATGCTTAAAACTTATATGTCTTTCCTTCCTTACACAGACAGCATCCCTGCAGACTTAAAGGACCCTTTCTACACTGACCAGTATGAGCAGGAGCACTTGAAGCCCCCCGTGGCCAGCCTCCTGCTGTCCGCCGACCTCTACTGCCGTGCGGGCAGCCTCATTCTGAAAAGCGATGCTGCCAAGCCGCTGCTGGGTCACGATGCCGTCATCCAGGCTCTGGCTCAGCGTGGACTCTACGTCACCGACCAGGAGAGACTGGTGACTGAGAGAGACCTGCGAAAGAGACCWCTGCAGATGGTGAGAAGCTGCTTTTTTTAATTACCTTTCAGGCACCAAAACGTCATTTCCCCGGTCCTCCTTTGAATGTGAGCAGAATTAACTTCATTCACATGTTATACAAAGATAATAACTATCTGAGACAAGTTTTGTCTACGTCAGACTCTTAACCTATGAGCGCCACCTTGAGGGCCTCAAAAKAACARYAGTTTTTAACTTTGGGCCGCAGASGGCCGTGGRACCGCATTGATTTTGAATAAGGTGCAATACAYTTTCTCACCACTAGTAGCGGTAGTGTGCCACTCAGATGTTTAACAACTTTTTTTACTACGTAGAAGAAGAACCTTAGAAACCGGCCGAGAATGGAAACCTATTTTAAATTAAAAGTAGAAGGCAAAAATAAAGGTAACCCATCAAAAAATGCCAAAATTTGTCACTAATATGAAGTGCAGCCTCTGGTTCTACCATGCAATATTTTAAAAGTTCAAAACATTATCAAAAACAGTTGCAGATACAGCTATATTTTTATTTGCACTTTATCAAATTAATTTTTGTAATTTATTTTTAAGCATTCTGTCAAAAAGCTGTTGTTACTGTTATTGTTTGTCACTAATATGAAAAGCAACCTCTCTACCATGCAGAAGTTTAAAAAGGCTTTGTTTGCATTTGTACTTTATCAAATTTATTTTTACAGTTCATTTTTATTTGGAATATTTACGTTAAATATTTTTGAATGTATTTATTTTATGACCACAATTTTATTTATTGAATTGTCTATTTTTGTTGCTGTTTATGTAAAAAAAAAAATGTTATTTTTGTGTTGATAAGCCTGAGTGGTCTGTTGACTAGCCATGTTTC